>NW_021703784.1:51712115-51867530 GCF_005190385.1 Monodon monoceros
TTCCTTCCCCCCTTCCTCCCTCCCTCTCTCCCTCCCTCCCTCCTTCCTTCCTTCCTTCCTTCCTTCCTTCCTTCCTTTCTTCCTTCATTTCTTCCAAGGATTAACCCCCTTCACATCAAAAAGTAGAGTAAATACTATAGTAAAAATCCAAATACCTGCCATCCAATTGTAGGACTAAAGAAATCATTGTAGGTATTCTAATAGCCAAACACTAGAATGAGTCCAGATGTCCTTCACAAAGTGAATGGTGTAACAAGTTGTGGAAAGAAGTGAACCGTTGATACCTGCAACAACTTGGATGGGTCTCTAGAGAATTGTGCTGTGCAAAAAATTAAAGCCAATTCCAAATCATTGCGTACTGGTAGATTCCACTGATAGAATATTTCGAAATGACAGAAGTTTAAAAGTGGAGGTCAGGTTGGTGGTTGACAGGGTTTAGGGACAGGGCTAGGGGTTCAGAGTGGAGTGGGTGGGTTATAGAAGGGCAACACAGAGATCCTTGCAGTATCTTGACTGTGATGATGGATACACAAACCTAGACAGGATAAAAGTGGGTAGAATTTGACACACGCGTACAGGAATACAAGTAACACTGTAGAAACCTGAATAATATTGGTGGGTTATATGAATATCAGTCTGCTGGTTGTGGTAGTATATTTTGCCATTGCAAAACGTTACCATTGTGGAAACTGGGCAAAATATATAAGGGATCTGTGTACCCTTCTTACAACTGCTGCCCAGTCTTATCCCTCTCCTTCCTAAGAAGCAACCAGTGTCCAGAATTTGGTACTGATCATTCCCACACCTGTTTTTAGACTTTTGCTGCATATGCCCCTATGCATAAGTAACGTAGTGTTGTTTGGTATGTTTTTAAACTTTGTGTACATTGTATTTTGTTGGAATTTACCTACTGTGTATAATTCATGGTGTGAGTGTAACAGTTTATTTACTCGTTCTCTTATTGATGGGCTTGGTTATCTCCAGTCTTCTGGTGTGAACTGCGCTACCATGGACCTTGTTCATGTTCCCTTGTGCCTCGTGCAGGAGTTTATCCAAGTGATACCCTAGGGGCACTTGGAATGTCCAGGTCAAAAGGCCTGTGCGTCCTTAGTTCTACTTGAATGGCTAGGTTGTAGGGCATGTGTATCTTTAGGTATGCAAAACACTGCCCAGCATCTTTCCAAATTATACCTATTTATTCTCCCTCAGACAGTGTATCAGAATATCTGGGGCTCTGCATCTTTGCCAATGCGGTAATGTCAAACTTTTAAAAATGTTGCCAACCCACTGGGTGTGAAATAGTATCCTCCTGTTTAAATTTCCTTGGCTTCTTCTCCCATGAATCATGATTATCTGTGCCCACATCCTATCTCTTCCACCCGGACTAGGAGCTCCTAGTCACAAGTTCCCAGATAATTTGCCAAACTCATAATAGGGGGTCAAGATTTGTTGAATGAATGAAAAAAATTATAATAATTCTAGATGCTCTTACTTGGAAGGATCATGACTTTCTTTTTCATACTTTTAAAATATTTAATCATGGGCTTTAAAAAAGAATATCTTGGTTGAGATATAATTCATCATTTAAAGTATATGATTCAGTAATTTTTAGTATATTCACAGAGTTGTGGAACCATCACCACAATCAGTTTTAAAACACTTTTATCACCCCCTCCTCCAAAATACTCATATCTATTACGGTCACTCCGGATTTCTCCCTAACCCCCCAGCCCTAGGCAGCCATTAATCTCCTTTCTGTCTCTTTGAATTTTCCTATTCTAAACATTTCATGTAAATGTAATCATACAGTATGTGCCCTTTAGTAATAGGCTTCTTGCACTTAGGATAATGGTTTCAAGGTTGTAGAATGTATAGTACTTCACTTCTTTCTATTGCTAAATGAATTCCATTGTATGGATATATCAGCTCATCAGTTGATAGACATTTAGGTTGCTTTCACTTTTTTACTATTACAAATAATGCTGCTGTAAACATTCACATACAAAGTTCTTTGTGGATATATGTTTTCATTTCTCGTAGGCATATACCTAGGTGAGGAATTATTGGATCACATGGTAAATCTATGTTTAAGCATTTGAGGAGCTGTCAGACTGCTTTCAAGTGTCTGTAGCGTTTTGTGTTCCCACCAGCAATGTATGAGAGTCCCAATTTCTCCACACTTATTATTTATTTTTTTGATTACATCTCAATCATGGGCTTTTGAGTCAAGCAACCTGGGTCTAGAATCCCAATTTTGCTGTTTACTAGCTGTGAGACCATCATTAACATTTCCCTCCATTGTCTTCCTCTGTAAAATGGGATTATTATTACCCACTTTTCAGGACGGTTGTGAGAATGGATTAAATAAAACAATAGGCTTATAAAACCCTTAGCACAGTCAGGGGTGCAGCCAGCTGTCCTTGGAACAAAGTAATAGAGATAACTTATCATTATGGGTCTCCTCTAGTCTGCTGTCTTTCTGACTGGGTTACTCTTAAGTCACCTAGAACCTTCGTGAGTACCTCTTCTCCATTGGCTGGGGGCTAAGCTGTGAGTGAAAAGCCCAGAGAGCTGCCCATCATTAATGCCCAGAGCTCAGAGGGGATGCCAGAGCAGTTCCACCGTAATGGCGATTCCCAGAGCTTCCAGGGGCCACCACTGTGTGCTGTCCCACCTTGGCAGGGTCTCACAAGGCAACTCCTCACCCCTGTCAGGGTAGAAGGGCAGAGAACCTTAGCAGGCCCCAGTTTAAGAAGCCTCAAATTGGGTCTGAACCACTTGAGTTTATTTAAATAGATTTTTTTCTCCTTTTCTTTGTCAGGAACCCCAGTTTTCAGTCCATCATTTTTGCAACAATCACAAACTTTATCTGCACACCCAGGCATCGTATAAGAAAAACAAAAAAGATGATCGCCTGGTGATTGCTGCTGGTGGCCACTTTGGTGATGACTCCACGGATGGGAAGGACGCAGCTCTGTGTGAGAGCAGCAGAGCTCAGCCATGCCAGGGCATGGGGAGGGAGGACAGGGGGAAAGTTCTTCACAGTGGGGGAGACCTGGCAGTCAAAGTGGCAGTGGCTCACGGGACAGGGTCTGTTCATGGCCCTGACACGTCCAGGAGGCACAGGCTTATCATCTCCATCCTAATCACTTACCCATTCCTCCCCACCTTAGTCAGTGAAGCAGAAACCTGGGTACTCTCTTGATTCTGCCGCCTTTTTTGTCCTGCGCATCTAATCTCTCAGATGCATCCATTTCTGTCCATCGTCTCACTCCTGCATCACTGCAGCAGCCTCCTTACTGTCTTCCTGCCTCTCTGCCTCTAGCCTTGCCGCTCCCAGTGGACGATCCATGCTCCAGCCCACGATGATCTTCCCATAAAACAAATAAGAGCAGGTCACTTTCCACCTTAAACTCCTACAAAGGCTTACTTTTGCCCTGAGAATAAAATCCAACTTAAGCCACTCACCCACCTCTTCTCCATGCTTCTACAGCTTACTGTGATCTCTGCTACTGCATCAACTATATCAGGGGATCATTTATCTGTCTTCCCCATCCACCCCTGGGTTCTCTAAGGACAGGAATTCTGGCTCATTCATGTCAGTATCCTTACATATAACAGAATTTCTGACTCATGGTCAGCACCCCCCAAAATGTTTGCTTCCCCTTACATTTGAATAGTTGTTACAATTTCTAGAACTCTTTTGCCGTATTTGTTTCTCTCTTTGACCCTCACCACTCTGAACTACAAAGATTAGTTGTTATTCCCATTTTACAGATAGGAAACCTGAAGCTCAGAGATGATTAGTGATGGTTTAAGGCTCCTACACACCATGCAGATGACAGAACTATACTGGCATACAGGTCTTCCAGAGGAGGCAACATTAGAACCCCATGAAGAAGGCCAGACAGGTTACTATTGCCGGTGGTTCTCAAAGTGTGGTCCCTGGACCACCAGTACCAATATTGCTATTAGAAATACAAATGTGGGGCCCCACGCACAAGATTATAGAATAGCAAGTGGTCAAGCCCAAACTTCCCAGCTGTCTTCCAGCCAAGATAGCATTCTCTGTGTTGTCTGATGTCTTACTTCTGGAGTTACTCATGTCCTTCAGCCCTAGTCATGGGCTCTGCTGTACCAGTTAGAAGGTAACCTTCTTCCTACAGACCCTCTGCAGTATGGCCTTTTTTCCATAAACTCAGAAAGCTATGTGGGACATAATAGTGCCCATCCTTCGAGCATACTTCCTACCAGGACTGATTAAACCTGGTCTGACAAGTATCTCTCCTGGGTGACTCTGAGTGTTAAGGTGACCAGAGTATGAGTCACTTGTAATGCCCCGGGTAGAAGTATTTCCAAGGCAGGATAATCCTCCAGTGTGAACAGAAACTACATTGTCAGGCACAAAATTCAGAGGCTGTGCTTGTGCCTGGAGCAACAGCTTTGTCCTCTCCTGCTCTGCCTTGACTTTGAAACATTCTGTCAAGAATGATCAGCCCGGAATTGAAAGGCCTCCACATGCCAGCTGAGCAAGAGAGAGGTGGGATGAAAATAGAAGTTTCCCTCAGTGGTTTTGCTGGATGCCCACGCCCCTCAAAGACACCAAGCATGGCCACACAGTGATGAGGAGTAAGCCTAGAAGGCCTGGCCTGCATCCTCTGATGTGTGACCTTGGATGATTCTTGCCCCCTCTGGGCTAGATTTGCAAAGCTGCGAAATCTCCAAGGCCATTTCTGGCACTGATGTGGCACCTATGGCATGTCCTAGGGGGACTGCAATGGGAGTCTGGCCGCTTTCTCCCAACTTCACGGATGGGGAGTCAGTTGATACTGCAGAACACAAGTCAGTCCCAGCTGTTTCAGCTGAAATTGTGTGGCCGTGGCGTCTGAAAGACAAGGGGAGAGGAAGGAGGGAGGTCAGTGTCCTCCTGAATCTCAGTGTCTCTGGCTCTGAAGGTTTGTTAAGGGTCATCCCGTCCTTTCCAGTCTGCCTGTCCATTCGTAAGTCTCCTCTAGCCCATTGGTTCTCAAATTTCGCTGTGCACCAGGATCACCTGGAGGGCTGGCAAAAAAACAGACTGCAGAGCCTCAGCCCCAGTTCCTGATTCTAGTAGATCTAGGGTAAAGCACCAGAATTTGCATTTCCAACAGGCTCCTGGGTGGTGCTGCTGCTGTTCTAGCATCACAGTGAGGACCACTGCGCTGCGGCATGTTGCCCGGCGGCCATCCTACTTCTGCTCTCCTGTGTCCTGTTGGGAGCTCTCCCTCCTGAGGTGGCCCTTCCAACCCTTGGGCAGACCCTCCTTAGATGGCGTTTGTAACCTGTCTCCTCTGTGGCTTCCACCTACTTTTGATAAGTCTTAGAATCCAAGGCAAGTACAAATACTTGAAGGTGAGAATAATCACAGTTACCCTGTCTTGCCAGGCACTGGACCAAGCACTTTACACGCAAAACTTCGTCGATCCCCTCCAATTATACAGGGATTAAAATATTCTTTCTACCTCCCAAGATCACTGTAAAAATCAAAACAATCAAAAAATATGAAATTACTTTGGAAAGGTATACACTGTTAAGAGTTTTGTTTTTAAGCTTTGTATTAATTTGCTAGGGCTGCTATAACAAAATACCACAGACAGGGTGTTTTAAACAACAGAAATTAATTTTTTCACAATTGTGGAGACTAGAAGTCCAAGATCAAAGTTCCAGCGGTTTGCTTTCTCCTGAGGCCTCTCTCCTTGCCTTAACAGATGGCTGCCTTCTCACTGTGTCCTCATTTGATTGTCCCTATGTGTGTATTGTCCTAATCTCTTCTTCTTATTCCAGTCATATTGGATTAAGGTCCACCCACATGACCTCATTTTACCTTAATTACCACTTTAAAGGCCCTATCTCCAAACACAGTCACATTCTGAGGTGCTGGGGATCAAAGCGTCAACGTATGAGTTTGGGGAGGATGCAGTTCAGCCCATAACAAACTTCTAAATAAAACTTGATGAATGATTAGCTGTGTGGCCACAGAGAAGTCACCTAACCTCTCTGAGGTTGTTTTCTTCATCAGGGCCCAGCTTGTAATGCTTCTAGGTGCCATGAAAGGATCTAAGCGGAGGAAAAAGATACTTCAACTTCCTAGGGAGTTGGATATAGAGATGAAAGGTGATCAGGATGGAATCTGGCTGAGAATCAGAGGAGGAAGCCCACTGTCCAGGCACCTCTTTAGGCTGGAGGCACGGGGCCCTAATACACATAGGGGAGGGAGTCTGCAGAGGGAGCCCGCACGTCACATCATTCCAGAGCTTTGGGGAGAGGCAGGGCTCCTGGGGAGATCATGTGTGTAAGCCTTTGCCAGCTTGTCCCTCCCCACCCCAATCCACCAGCTAATCTGTCACTCATCTGCAAAGTTTCCGGCCAGGATGCCACCATCATAGCCCCCCACCCCCACCCCGTGGATTCCAGAACTTCCCAGAGAGGGGAGGAGTGGTGGGAGAACGTGGGCTTTAGAAACAAGCTAAATAGCTATCAACAGGAGAATCATTAACTCAATGATAGTTCAGTAGAGCTTGTTGGTGGTGGTATTATCATTACAAGCATTTACTGAGCAGTTTTAAAGAAAGTACTATACTTTACCTGCCTAACAATCCCGAGATGAATACTATTATTGACCCCATTTCATAAATGTGAAAACTGAGGCTTACAGAATTTAAGTAGTTGCCCATGGCCACAAAACCTGCAAGCCACAGAGTCAGAACTTGAACGCAGATCTTTCTGAAGCAAAACATATGTACTTTAACCTCTATATTATACTCAAATTAAAAAATCGCGTTGGAGAAGAATACTTAGTGACAAAGGAAAATACCTTTGATGTGATAGTCAGTGGAAAAAAAGACATAAAATGCACTATCCCAATTCTATAAATAAATGTACGTGTGTGTGAGTGTGTGCTTGCGCGTGCGTGCGCGCGCGCGTGCGCGTGTGTGTGTGTGTGTGTGTGTGTGTGTGTGTTTAGAGAAGGGAAGAGAGAGACAGAACAGAATAAGATTAGCGATTACTTCTGGATGATATTACCTTTCAGTGTTTTCCATAATACCTAGAATAAATATAATACTTTTAAATCAAGGGGAAATGGATTTTTTTAAGTGGAAACAGATAGAGCAAGGGATTTGGAAGGAGACAACCTGGATGAGACCCCCAGCTCTGACTCCCCCCAGCATCTGGAGCTGCTATGCTGTCTCTGAATCCTTCTGAAGGATTCTTTCTGGGGCTGGTGGGGAGAGAAAAGGAGTTAGGAAGTGTACCTGATTGGGGTTCTATTTTTGAAAGAGGCCTGCGCTGGCATCTCCAGAGGTGGAGTACAGTGTATTTCCCTAAATAACCACTGCTATTTATAGAAGGCGCCAATGAACTGCACCCAAGGACAGAGGAAAAGAGGAGCGACTGGATGCTTCTGGACACCCTGCAGGTCCTGAGCTGGATCTCAGTCCCTGTCTTCAGAGGTGCCTGCCTGGGAAGTTGCCCACCAGCCTTGCTGTGCCCTTAGTTGGTGCAGCAGCAGGGCCGCTGGTGTCCCTTCTGCTGTGACGGCAGAGAAGGCTGGGGGGCCAGCTTGAGGGGACCACCTTACACCCTTGAATGACATGCTCTTTACAAGCATTGTCAACTTCTGGGGCAGGACATGTCTGGATTTGATGTCTCTTTGCCGAGGCAAGAAAACAGGCAGAGGAGGAAGCCCCCAGGATGTGTTTGTGAAAAGTTGTAGAGCTGGGCTGAAATTGACAGAGATTAGAGACAGGTAGAATCATAGATTCTTGGCCTGCAAGGGCACTTCATGCAGCCGCCCTGCAGAGGGCCCTGCCCAGCCCTGGGCTTGCATTCCTGCAGGGAAGGGCACTTCCCCCGGGAGAGCCCCTCCCATTTCTGGAGAGTCGGTTGTTTACAAGCTTGCTCCCAGAGGCGTGGCATATCCTCTGCCCAGCATACTTGATGATTAAATGTAAACATGGTGATCCTGAACTTGAATGGCGTGCGTACCACGATTACCAGGTAGTGTCATCAGTATTCCAGCTCTACTCTCTCATTTAATCTTCACAAAAGCGTTCTGCGTTAGACATGTTGTTACTCCTATTTTGTAGACGAGGAGGCTGAACCAATGCCATGATAATAATGATATCAAATGTTTATATACTACTTAATGTGTTCCAGGCACTCTTCTGAGTGGTTTGTGTGAATTAACTAATTGAATCGTCACAAAAACTCTTGGATGTAGGTAGCATTGGCATCATCTCCAATTTGGAGATGGGGCCTCCAAGGCACAGAGAGGTTAAGTATGTAACCCAAAGTCACAGAGCTTGTAAGCAGCTGAGGCAGGATTTGAACCTGGCACTTCAGCTCCAGCAGCTGTGTTCCTGACTGCCAAGGAACCCAGCCCGCTTTCAGTCACACCTTTGCCATACAGAGGAACCAGCACCAGCCCCGTTTTCTAGTTGGCACAGGAAAAAAGCCCTGGGAAAGGGTCTGCGGTTGGCATGGAACGTCCAGGACTCAAAGCCTTTCTCCATTTTGCTGAAGTCCCATCACCCGAGGCATGGCATCTGTTGACCACACACATAGCCTGGCCTTGGGGGGAGAAAGTGCCTTCATTCCCAGGACCCAGACTGCTTGCCCCAAGGAAGCTGGTTGGAAGGTTCTGGAAATGTAGGTAAGGCAGGCTGTAGGCCAGGCCCATCACAGCAGAGAGACAAATCCCCAGGTCCTGAGGAGAAGACAAAGCGAGCTTTCCGGCCTCCAGAGCCTTCTGTTTGCTGAGCAGCGTGGTGCGGGGAGAAGCCTGAGAACAGGTGTCACAGAGGCCCTGCATTTCCCTGGAAACAGCCCTCAGGAAACATGGACAACGAGTCCCGATGCACGTGCAGCCCTCTGACCTGTGCGTTCCTGACGACAGTGGCTGTCGCTTGGAGGACCAGGCAGGTCTGACGGCTCAGACATGGTCACTACCCCCGACAACCCTGGGAGGCAGGGCTGAGGATCCCGATTCCACAGGCAGAGAACCTGAGGCTCAAGGGGCCACAGAACTAGTAAGTGGTGAGGTTCAGGCTTTTGAGAATTGTAAGCAGCAGCTTTCAGACCGTTTTCTCATTTGATCTTTTCAATAAGCCTATGAGATGGACAGAGGAGAGGTTGTTATCCCTATTTTAAAGATGAGGAAAACTGAGGCTCAGAGACACACGGTGATTTCTCCAAGTGTCACAGAGCAAAAGATCACCAGTGCCTGGACTCGAGGCCGGGCCTGTGGGGCTCAGATCGGTGTTCCCTCCCCTCGGCCCAGGCCTGTGGCACATTCCCTGCTGTCTACCACTCCTGTCCCCCTTTGGACGCCTCACAGGCCAGGCTGCTCCAGGCTCCAGACACTCCCATCCTTCCTTCCCCTCCTGAAACCCACCCTGCTTGCCGTTGGCTAGCTGTGTGACATTGGACAGCTTGATTACCCTGGTCCTCTCTGAGTTTTCACTTTCCTGCAAGGTGGAGAGCCCACCTCCCAGGGTTACTTGAGAACAAATGAGGTAATAGTCCGGGTACCGGGCCTCGCACAGGGTCCCTGCTTGGGAAATGGCTGGGCTCCCTGCTGGGGGCTGATGGAGGCTTACTGGATCTGAGAAATTAATCTGTGGGGGATTTCACAGAGCATCACCCAGCTCAGCCCTTCACTTACAGAGGAGGAAACTGAGGACAAAAGGGAACAGTGACTTGACCGGGGTCACACAGCAAGTGGAGGCTGGGCCAGCTGGTCCCCAGACCCCTATATCCTGATTCCCTGTCCAGTGCTACACACGCCACACCAGACAGCACCCTAGGACCTGGGGAATGGACAACACGGGGGACCAGACCTGGGAAAGATCCCACTGCTGTAAACCCCTAAAATGGAAACCATCCTGGCGGGTGGCAGCGTTTCACTAGGAAGCAGCATCCCTGTTCCCTGCCCCGCAGTTTACCAGTGTGAGGTCCTAGGCAGGGTTAGGGGTCCAGGTTCTGGAAAAGTCTGTGATAAGAGGGCGGAGAGGACTGCTCAGGAAGTGGTGCCCATGGTTCTGAGGCTTCTTCTCAGCCCTCGTGCCCTGAAGGGAAATGGCGGAGTTGGTGGTGGTGGTGGAGAGGCCAGTAGGACATCTCCGCTGTCTGGGTGTCCGGCCCCTCACTGCTCGGGCAGGGTCCTGGGAGCTGGGAGGTGTGGAGGATGAACAGATCTGGGTGGAGCTTGTGTGGCTTCTGGTACCTTCTGCAACATCCCGGGACCCTGCCCCCGCACCATCACCTTGCTGGGAAAGGGGTCACAAGCCAGGAACTTGGAGCTGATGGCCGAGAGAGGTTGTTGCCCCTTTATCCCTGTGGAGAAAGTAGCCATCATTCCTGGATTCTTCTCCAAAACTTTTTTTTTTTTTTTTTTTTTATGCCTAAGACACTCAGATGCAGACTGAAAAGACTGAAAATCTTTTTTTAAGCCGTAATTATAATTAAACCTGCTTTGCAACATGGAAAAAAAAACACTCCTTGTATCGCACCACCTATTTGAATTATTTATGTTTTTATGTGATTCCTTCCACATTTATTCTACCACAGACTGTATTTCTGTTTGGAGGGCAGTCTGTACGGTCTGTATTAGGGTCTTCATGGTGCTTGGTGGGGAGGCATGGAGGATAGCACAGTGTAAAGTCTGACACTCATTCATTGTAAAAATAAATACTGAGCATCTCCCCTTTATCAGGCTCTGTATCAGGTCCTTGAGAGTCTTAAAGAAAATCAGACTTGGCTCTTCCTTCCAAAGAGGGCAAGGAGAGGAAAAAGAAGGGGGGTTGCCATTTACGGGGCACCTACTGTGTGCAAGGTCTGGTGCTAAGCACTGTGCACACTTTGTCTCGTGTAAGCAGAGATTCTTACACCCATTTTACAGATGAGGAAGCTGAGAGCCTGGAGGTAGAGCCCGTGCCTGGGGCAATCTAACTGGTAGCTGGGAAGAGGCAGAAATGGGAGCTTGTGCCTGTTTCACAGGAAAACCTGATCATCTTTTTAAGTGCCCTGGTGGCATCTACCAAGTAAGATAAACACGCACACAGTGAACCAACCACCCTGTGATGGGGATAAAGCTACAGGATTTTTTCTCTCAAGCTATATAGCAGGAGCACAGAGAAGGGAGACATCAACGTTGCCAAGACAGAAGACTCCAGAAGGCTGCCCAGAGGGGCTTCATTTCAGTAGACTGGAAATCATCTTAAACCCTGCGAGGTGTGGGGAAGGCAGCCTCCATTACAGTAAGTGACTGACTGCCCGCTGAGGCCTTTCCTCTGAGCACCAGTGGCCTGGAGGTCCTACCGTGCTCTGTGAACTGACACCAGGACTAGGGCCATCAGCTGAGTCTGCCTGGACAAGTCTAGATCTGGGCAAGCCCGCAGGACTGATGGTACACTCTCGGACCTCTTCTATTATTCATGCCAACTGTGGAACCCAGTAATATTAGCTTTGATTCTATCTCAAATCGAAGTAAAATGCATTTGGCAAATATTTATTGAGGCCCTGCAACTTCTCCTATAGGCACTGCTTACCCAGGGTAGAAAAAGATAGGTAGGACCTAGCTTCAAACTTCAGGGGGCTCTCTCATTCTAGGAGGGAGAAGAGAGCTAATTCATATTGCAAAAGCTATCACAGGCACCACAGGAGCATTTGAAAAAGACATGTTTGACAGATTCATTTGCCACTGTTTCATGAGCACCTACTCTGTACCAGCATGGTGCCTTGGCCTGGGAACCGGAAAGGAAGAGGATATGGTCCCTTTTTTTTTTTTACAGATGTGAAATTGAGCCTAATGGAGTTAAAATAACTTGCCCAAGATAACCAATTATGAATACATAAAATTTTGCATTCCATGTAAACATCCATATTTACATTCATGTAAAACAATGTTTTAAGTGACTTGCTGATAAGTAAAATTGATACCCACTGGGATTTACCTCATGTGTCCACTGCTCACTCTTCCATCCCCTTGTAGAGGTTCAGCCTGAGAAAGTAACAAGAGTATCGAGAACAGGAGGAAATAAACAAAAGCCCTGGCAGGTATTTTTACATTCCCTAAAATGCAGCAAAAAAGAAATCCCACCTAAGGAACTGTGCCAATTACATCTATTTTAATACCTGTGGATTTCATGCTAATAATTTTCTTGAGCATATCCCTCTTCACAATTTCAATGAGAGGTTTAAATATTTATTTTGCACGTGTTCAGGTAATACCTGTGCTAAATGTCTCCATATTTGAGCCTCCAAGTATTGACTGCCCTTCTGAGGTTAGGACTTGGATTTGCCAGCTGCCACACGTTAGCCCGGCCTGGACCAGTCGTAGACAGAGCTCAGCCCCAGACGGTCCCCTCTTGCCTTCTCCCGGCCCCCTCCTCTAATACCCTTCCGCCTTCTCTCCTCCTGCATCCTCCCCTCCTCTCTTCTCTTCTTTTCCATCTTTGCTCCCTTTCTGCTCCCCTCCCTTCTTCTCTTATTTTCCCTTCCATCTTCCCGGCATTCTCTTCTCCTCACTGCTCCATCCTCTTTTCTTTCCTCCTCTTATCCTCTGTCCTCCTCTCCCTGACCTTCCCTCCTCTCCCTCCCTTCTCCCCACCTCTCTTCTTCCTACCTTCTACTCCACCATCTCTTCTCTATTAGGACTCCACTGAAAGCCTCTAGTCTAGTGGCTTATAAGCTGGAGCTCTTGATTCCCTGCAGGGTCTGTGCACAAGTTGAAAGTGTTTATTAATCCTGGGAATAGAATTCAGCATCCTACATTTGTGGACAGAGGTGTCTTTTCCGGGGGAGAAGTTGCACACCTTTGACCAGATTCTCATGTTTCTGGACTTGGGCTCACTGCTTCTCTTTTCACTTCTTAGTTTCCAGTTCATTGTTTCCTGAACGTCCCACAACAAGTGAGATTCACAGTGTACTTATAATTGATTGAAAAATTTGCAACTATTGACAAAGTAAGTGCACAGAAACCCTTTGTAAAGAGAGCTCACCGCTAGGGAAGTATGAGCATCTCCAGCCGTTGTGTGGATTACATGAGATCTCATGGGTCAGTGTTCCGCATGTAGACAGTGCTAAACAACAGCTAGTTTTCACCTCGCCCCCCAGCCTACACTGAAATGCTGTTCCTTGCAGATGGGTAAAATTGTTAATCGTTTGCTAGGGCTGCCATAACAAAGCACCACGAACTGAGTGGCTTAAACAACAGAAATGTATTTTCTTCTAGTTCTGATGGCTGGAAGTCTGAGATCAAGGTGTTGATAGGACGGGTTTCCTCTGAGGCCTCTCTCGTTGGCTTATAAATGGCCATCTTCTCCCGGTGTCCTCACAGGGTCTTTCTTCTGTGTGTGTCTGTGTCCCAGTCTCCTCTTAAAAGGATACCAGCCACATTGGATTAGGGCCTACTCGTATGACCTCATTTTACCTCTTTAAAACCGTATCTCCAAATTAAGTCACAGTCTGAGGTATTAGGGGTTGGCACTTCAACACGTGAATTTGGGGAGGGGTACACAATTTAGCCCATAACGAACTGGATGGAATCCCTCCCTTGTACAGTCTCACCAGGGCCCTGCTGAGGAGGCAGGCACAGGGAGGGGAGAAGTGCCCAAAGGCACTCAACTGAAAACTAATTGCATTTAGAACTTGGTCTTAATTCAAACCACTATGGACACAAGGTTATTTAGGAAGCGCTTTCTGGCTGAGTGGGCCCAGGATTAATTATTAAGGACCCATCCATGGACCTGGCAGGAGACGTGGACACTACATGAGCAAGGGACAGGCCCACGTGGCACCCTCATCTTCCTGACCGATAGGAAGAAGCTGTCTTTTATGTATATGTGCAGCTATTCTTAGTCTTGTACTCTCCCCTTATCCCCAGTGGAAAGGATTATCGTAACTATCTTGAACCCCTCTCATGGTCAAATTAATAGATGGGGTTCAGGTCATTGCCCTGGAGTTCAAGAGCCAGGATGTATTAACCCAAAAGCATTAGCGGGTCATTAGAGCTGTGGGTGTAAAAGTTGAGTATCCAGAACAGGAAGGGGAGGGAGGGATGGGAAGGGGGTAGGGGCACCGGAGCTAAAAAACGTATTTAAAGATTTCATATAAATATGCCACTCTCTTGTGAGAGTCTGGTTAACAAAATCCTTCCTATAACGTCACCTTCTGTGTAAGTACATGGTCTGAAGAGAATCTTTTGCCAAAGCCAATAGCTGGAGAATCAGGCTCCACGGGGCTGTTTCAGATGCAGTGAATTAGTGCTTAATAATATACATTGGATGCGGATGAATCAATAATCTCAGTGCATTCAAATATAGATTCAAAGTCCTTTATTCCAGGAACAATAACCTGTGTGATTGATTTGCATAGTTCTGTGACCTTAGGTGATTTCTTTGGAAAATTTGAGATGGTGAGGGTCTCTCTACTCTCGTTGTCCCACCTCACCCTCCAGTGGTTAATCTTCCTAGATTGCCTGCCTCATGGGTTGTAACCTAATTGATAACCTCGCCACCCTCTGTTTTTCTCTGTTGTGCAGACTGATTCTGCGTTCTTGCCATGAGGCACACTACCATAGGAAGGGGAAGGTTCGCCCCTGACTAGATGTCATGCTTCGACGTGTCATTTACTTTTCCCAGCCTCATCTGTACAATGAGGATAAAATACCTGCTTATGGAATTGCTACAAAGATTAGAGATAAAGCATGTGAAGCCTCTTCTATAGTGCCTGGTATCCCAGTTCCTTGACAAATAGGTGGGATCGTTATTACAAGGCTCTGTAGATGGCTTGGAGGGGTGCTCAGGGCAAGCAGTACCCCCAGATTCCTGTGTACTCTCTGTTACCTAGGGCACCTCCTCTCTGAGCTACAACTACCAGCCTAGAAACTACAAGCTTGCCTAGCCAACTACAAGCTGGAGGCTTGGCAAGGTGATAGTAATTAACTCATCTCTTAACTAATGAGAGCATTAGTTAAGGTGGTGTGATATAGAAGAATATGGTTTTGCAGTTAGAGAGATCTAGGTTCAAATCCTAGCTTTGCCACTTTATCTTGGGCGCGTTACTTCAATTCTCTGAGGCTTGGTTTCTTCATCTTTGAAAGTGAGGTAAGGACTATTTACTTGGAAAGATGATTGGGACAATGAAATTAAATCTTCTACACATGTAGAGTACCACCTTTAGTTGCTGGCACAGAAAAGGCACTCAAACCTGGTAACGGCGTTGTTATCATCGTCATGATTATCATTGTTACGCATATTACCTCACCGGCAGTCGTTTCTGGAGGTTTTGTGAAACCTCATCAGGAAGAATTTCGAAAATGGAAGGGTTCTCGGCAGTGGTCATGTTCTGTTGCTATTGTTGCTGTTTTCTAAGCCAAAGCACTTTTTCTAAGGACTGCCAAGGTTTATGATTTCATCAGAATAAAAAATTTGGCGATGAGCATGGACAGTTGTGCCCCAAACCTTGGTTATTTATGTATCAGTCGTTATTTTCACATGGTCCAAACATGTGAAAATTGAATAGTGTATGCCAGTACTCTTGGTAAATAGGTTTTCTGTGGAAAATCCCACATGGATTGTCTCCTTATGGTACCAAGGCAGCTCCTCCTGGTGCAATATGGAAATTGGCTGGCCATTTAACCGGACCCAGTCAACCTATTAGGCACTGCCTCAGATATGAGGCCATAAACTTCGATTCTGTCACTTTTGCAGTCATGGGCCCAGAAGTAAAGAACTCTGATTTTATTCATGTATTTTTTAAAGTATTTTTTTTCATTTCAAAGAAATGTATAGATTGGTTTGGCTAGAATATAAAGCATAAGCTCCATTTGTCATTTACACCTTAGAATGAGATATTGAGTCATTTATTTTTATAATTTTTTGAAGTGTGGTAAAATATACCTAAGATAAAATTCATCGTTTTAACCATTTCTAAGTGCACAGTTTTATGGTATTAAGTACATTCATATCGTTGTGCAACCGTCAACCATCCATCTATAGAACTCTTTTCATCTTCCAAAGTGAACCTCTGTACCCCTTAAACAATCACTCCCCCTTCCACCCTTTCTCCAGCCCCTTCAACCACTGTTCTGCCTTCTGTCTCTGAATATGAGTCTGCCAGCTTCCTGTAAGTGGAGTCATATGTTGTGTGTCCTTTGGTGACTGACTTACACTTAAGCATAATGTACTCACCATAATGTTCTCAGGGTTCATCCATATTGTATCATGTATCAGAATTTTCTTCTTTTTGAAGGCTGGATAATATTTTATTGTGTGTACCTATTGAATTCTATTTATTCATTTGTTGATGAACATTATTTGCTTTCACCTTTTGGCGGTAGTGAATAATGCAGCTGTGAACATGGGTGTACAATTATCCGTTCAAGTCCCTGCTTTTGATTCTTTCAGTTATATACACAGAAGCAGAATTGCTGAATCATATGGAAATTCTATTTTTAGGTTTATGCCATACCATTTCCCACAATGGCAGAGCCATTTTACATTTCCACCAGCAATGCACAAGGGGTTCCAATTTCTCCACACCCTTGCCAACATCTGTTATTTTCTGGTTTTGATAATAGCCACTCTAATGAGTATGAAGTCTGGAGATTTATTTGTTTGTTTCATTTCTCCTTTTTTATTAATAAACTGTATTTTTAGGGCACTTTTAGGTTCACAACAAAACTGAGCAGAAAGGATAGAGTTCCCATATGCTCCCTGCCCTCACACATGCACACCCTCCCTCACTACCAGCAACCCCCCACTACAATGGTACATTTGTTACAATAGATGACCCTACACTGACACATCATTGTCACCCAATGTCCACAGTTTACATTAGGGTTCACTCATGATGTTGTACATTCTGTGGGTTTTGAAAAATGTATACTGACATGTATCCACTATTATAATATCAAACAATAAATTCACTGTCCTGTAAATCCTCTTGCTTTGCCTATTCATCCCTCCCTCCCCCTAACCCCCCGGAAACCACTGATCTTTGTACTGTCTCCAGAGTTTCGCTTTTTCCAGAATATCATATGGTAGGAATCATACAGTATTTAGCCTTCTCAAACTGGATTCTTTCACTTAGTAATATGCATTTAAGGTTCTTCCACTTCTTCCCCTTGCTTGATAGCTCATTTCTTTTTAGCGCTGAATAGCAATCCATTGACTGCATGTATCACAATTTATTTAACCATTCACCTACTGAAAGACATCTTGGTTGCTTGCAAATTTTGGCAATTACAAAGAAAGCTGCTATAAACATCCCTGTGCAGGTTTTTCTGTGGACATAAGTTTTTAATTCATTTGGGTAAATACCAGAGAGCGCAACTGCTGAATCGTATGGTAAGAATATATCTAGTTTTGTAAGAAACCTCCAAACTGGCTTCCAAAGTGGCTGTACCATCTTGCGTTCCCATCAGCAATAAATGAGAGTTCTTGTTGCTCCACATTCTCACTAGCATTTGGTGTTATCACTGTTCTGAATATTGGCCGTTCTAATAAATATGTAGTGGTATCTTGTATCTCATTTGCAATTCCCTAATGACATATGATGTTGGACATCTTTTCATATGTTAACTTCCCATTTGTATATTTTCTTTGTGACATGTCTGTTCAAGTCTTTGGCCCATTTTTAATTGGCTTGTTTATTTTCCTATTGTTGAGATTTTAGAACTGTTTATGTATTTTGGATAACAGTCCTTTATCAGATGTGTCTTTTGCAATTATTTTCTCCCACCATGTGTCTTGTCTTTCTCCTTGTCTTGACATTGTATAACAAAACAGAAGTGTTTAATTTTAATGACGTCCACCTTATCATCTTTTTCCTTTCACGGATTGTGCCTTTGGAGTTGTATCTAGAGTCATCACCATCCTGAGGTCACCTAGATTTTCTCCTATGTTATCATCTAGGAGTTTTGTAGTTTTGCATTTTACATGTAGGTCTATGATCCATTTTGAGTTAGCTTTTGTGAAGTGTGTAAAGTCTGTGCCTAGATTCATTTTTTTTGCATGTGGATGTCCAGTTGTTCCAGCACCATTTGAGAAAAGGCTGTCTTTGCTTCATTGTATTCCATTTCTCCTTTGTCAAAGATCAATTGACTGTATTTATGTAGGCCTATTTCTGGGCTCGCTATTCTGTTATGTTGATCTGTTTGTCTCTTTTTCACCAATACCACACTGTCTCAATTACTATAGCTTTAAGGTAAGTCTTGAGGTCAGGTAGTGTCAGTCCTCTAATTTTGCTACTCTCCTTCAATATTGAGTTGGCTATTCTGGGTCTTTTGCCTCTCCACCTGAGAATCAGTTTGCCAGTGTCTACAAAATAACTTGCTGGTGTTTTGATTGGGATTGTGTTGAATCTGTATATCAAGTTCAGAAGAGCTGACATCTCGATAATATTGAGTCTTCGTGTCCATGAATATGGAATAGTTCTCCAATTATTTAGTTCTTCTTTATTTATTTTTTTTATTTTTGAATTTTATTTTATTTATTTTTGTATACAGCAGGTTCTTATTAGTTATCCATTTTATACATATTAGTGTATATATGTCAATCCCAATCTCCCAATTCATCCCACCACCACCACCACCGCCACCACCCCCGGCACGTTCCTCCCTTGGTGTCCATACGTTTGTTCTCTGCATCTGTGTCTCAATTTCTGCCCTGCAGACTGGTTCATCTGTACCATTTTTCTAGGTTCCACATATATATGTTAATATATATTTGTTTTTCTCTTTCTGACTTACTTCACTCTGTATGACAGTCTCTAGATCCATCCACATCTCTACAAATGACCCAATTTCATTCCTTTTTACGGCTGAGTAATATTCCATTGTATATATGTGCCACATCTTCTTTATCCATTCATCTGACGATGGGCATTTAGGTTGCTTCCATGTCCTGGCTATTGTAAATAGTGCTGCAAAGTACATTGGGGTGCATGTGTCTTTTTTTTATTATTATTATTTTTTGTGGTACACGGGCCTCTCACTGTTGTGTCCTCTCCCATTGCGGAGCCCAGGCTCTGGACGCACAGGCTCAGCGGCCGTGGCTCACAGGCCTAGGTGCTCCGCGGCATGTGGGATCTTCCCGGACCGGGGCACGAACCCATGTCCCCTGCATCGGCAGGTGGACTCTCAACCACTGCGCCACCAGGGAAGCCCGTATGTGTCTTTTTGAATTATGGTATTTACTGGGTATATGCCCAGTAGTTGGATTGCTGGATCACATGGTAATTCTATTTTTAGCTTTTTAAGGAACCTTCATACTGTTCTCCATAGTGACTGTATCAATTTACATTCCCACCAACAGTGCAAGAGGGTTCCCTTTTCTCCACACCCTCTCCAGCATTTATTGTTTGTAGATTTTTTGATGATGGCCATTCTGACCAGTGTGAGGTAATACCTCATTGTAGTTTTGATTTGCATTTCTCTACTGATTAGTGATGTTGAGCATTCTTTCATTTGTTTGTTGGCAATCTGTATATCTTCTTTGGAGAAATGTCTATTTAGGTCTTCTGCCCATTTTTGTATTGGGTTGTTTGTGTTTTTAATATTCAGCTGCATGAGCTGTTTATACATTTTGGAGATTAATCCTTTGTCCATTGATTCGTTTGGAAATATTTTCTCCCATCCTGAGGGTTGTCTTTTCGTCTTGTTTGTAGTTTCCTTTGTTGTACAAAAACTTTGAAGTTTCATTAGGTCCCATTTGTTTATTTTTGTTTTTATTTCCATTACTCTAGGAAGTGGATCAAAAAAGATCTTGCTGTGATTTATGTCATAGAGTGTTCTCCCTATGTTTTCCTCTAAGAGTTTGATAGTATCCAGTCTTACATTTAGGTCTCTAATCCATTTTGAGTTTATTTTTGTGTATGGTGTTAGGGAGTGTTCTAATTTCATTCTTTTACATGTAGCTGTCCAGTTTTCCCAGCACTACTTATTGAAGAGACTGTCTTTTCTCCATTGTATATCCTTGCCTCCTTTGTCATAGGTTAGTTGACCAGAGGTGCATGGGTTTATCTCTGGGATTTGTATCCTGTTCCATTGATATATATTTCTGTTTTTGTGCCAGTACCATATTGTCTTGATTACTGTAGCTTTGTAGTATAGTCTGAAGTCAGGGAGCCTGATTCCTCCAGTTCCATTTTCTTCCCTCAAGACCACTTTGCCTATTTGGGATCTTTTGTGTCTCCATACAAATTTTAAGATTTTTTGTTCTAGTTCTGTAAAAAATGCCATTGGTAATTTGATACGGATTGCATTGAATCTGTAGATTGCTTTGGGTAGTACAGTCATTTTCACAATATTGATTCTTCCAATCCAAGAACATGGTATACCTCTCCATCTGTTTGTATCATCTTTAATTTCTTTCATCAGTGTCTTATAGTTTTCTGCATACAGGTCTTTTGTCTCCCTAGGTAGGTTTATTCCCAGGTATTTTATTCTTTCTGTTGCAGTGGTAAATGGGAGTGTTTCCTTAATTTCTCTTTCAGATTTTTCTTCATTAGTGTATAGGAATGCAAGAGATTTCTGTGCATTAATTTTGTATCCTGCAACTTTACCAAATTCTTTGATTAGCTCTAGTGGTCTTCTGGTGGCATCTTTAGGATTCTCTATGTATAGAATCATGTCATCTGCAAACAGTGACACTTTTACTTCTTCTTTTCCAATTTGTATTCCTTTTATTTCTTTTTCTTCTCTGATTGCCGTGGCTAGGACTTTCAAAACTATGTTGAATAATAGTAGTGAAAGTGGACATCCTTGTCTTGTTCCTCATCTTAGAGGAAATTCTTTCAGTTTTTCACCATTGAGAATGATGTTTTCTGTGGGTTTGTTGTATATGACCTTTCTTATGTTGAGGTTGGTTTCCTCTATGCCCACTTTCTGGAGAGTTTTTATCATAAATCGGTGTTGAATTTTGTCAAAAGCTTTTTCTGCATCCATTGAGATGATCATATGGTTTTTATTCTTCAATTTATTAATATGGTGTATCACATTGATTGATTTGCGTATATTGTAGAATCCTTGCATCCTTGGGATAAATCCCACTTGATCATGGTGTATGATGCTTTTAATGTGTTGTTGGATTCTGTTTGCTAGTATTTTGTTGAGGATTTTTGCATCTATATTCATCAGTGATATTGGTCTGTAATTTTCTTTTTGTGTAGTATCTTTGTCTGCTTTTGGTATCAGGGTGATGGTGGCCTCATAAAATGAGTTTGGGAGTGTTCCTTTCTCTGCAATTTTTTGGAGGAGTTTGAGAAGGATGGGTGTTAGCTCTTCTCCAAATGTTTGATAGAATTCACCTGTGAAGCCATCTGGTCCTGGACTTTTGTTTGTTGGAAGATTTTTAATCACAGTTTCAATTTCATTACCTGTGATTGGTCTCTTCATATTTTCTATTTCTTCCTGGTTCAGTCTTGGAAGTTTATACCTTTCTAAGAATTTGTCCATTTCTTCCACGTTGTCCATTTTATCGGCATAGAGTTGCTCTTAGGATGCTTTGTATTTCTGCGGTGTCTGTTGTAACTTCTCCTTTTTCATTTCTAATTTTATTGTTTTGAGTCCTCTCCCTCTTTTTCTTGATGAGTCTGGCTAATGGTTAATCAATTTTGTTTATCTTCTCAAAGAACCAGATTTAGTTTTATTGATCTTTGCTATTGTTTTCTTTGTTTCTATTTCATTTACTTTTGCTCTGATCTTTATGGTTTCTTTCCTTCTACTAACTTTGTGTTTTGTTTGTTCTTCTTTCTCTAGTTCTTTTAGGTGTAAGGTTAGATTTTTTTTTGAGATGTTTGTTGTTTCTTGAGGTAGGATTGTATTGCTATAAACTTCCCTCTTAGAACTGCTTTTGCTGCATCCCATAGGTTTTGTATTGTCGTGTTTTCATTTTCATTTGTCTCTAGGTATTTTTTGATTTCCTCTTAGATTTCTTCAGTGATTTCTTGTTATTTAGTAACGTATAGTTTAGACTCCGTGTTTTTGTGTTTTTTACATTTTTTTTCCCTGTAATTGATTTCTATTCTCATAGTGTTGTGGTCAGAAAAGATGCTTGATATGATTTCAGTTTTCTTAAATTTACTGAGGCTTGATTTGTGACCCAACTTGTGATCTATCCTGGAGAATGTTCCATACGCACTTGAGAAGAAAGTGTAATGTGCTGTTTTGGGGTGGAATGTCCTATAAATATCAATTAAATTTATCTGGTCTATTGTGTTATTTAAAGCTTGTGTTTCCTTATTAGTTTTCTGTCTGGATGATCTGTCGTTGGTGTAAGTGAGGTGTTAAAGTTCCGCAGTATTATTGTGTTACTGTTTCCTCTTTTATAGCTGTTAACAGTTGCCTTATGTACTGAGGTGCTCCTATGTTGGGTGCATATATATTTATAATTGTTATATGTTCTTCTTGGATTGATCACTTGATCATTGTCTCTTGTAACATTGTTTATCTTAAAGTCTATTTTATCTGATATGAGTATATTTACTCCAGCTTTCTTTTGATTTCCATTTGCATGGAATATCTTTTTCCATCCCCTCACTTTCAGTCTGTATGTGTTCCTAGGTCTGAAGTGGGTCTCTTGTAGACAGCATATATATGGGTCTTGTTTTTGTATCCATTCAGCAAGCCTGTGTCTTTTTGTTGGAGCATTTAATCCATTCGCGTTTAAGGTAATTATTGATATATATGTTCCTATGCCCATTTTCTTAATTGTTTGGGGTTTGTTTTTGTAGGTCCTTTTCTTCTCTTGTGTTTCCCACTTAGAGAAGTTCCTTTAGCATTTGTTGTAGAGCTGGTTTCGTGGTGCTGAATTCTCTTAGCTTTTGCTTGTCTGTAAAGCTTTTGATTTCTCCATTGAATCTGAATGAGGTTCCTGCCGGGTAGAGTAATTTTGGTTGTAGGTTCTTCCCTTTCATCATTTTAAATATGTCATGCTACTCCCATTTGGCTTTTAGAGTTTCTGCTGGGAAATCAGCTGTTAACCTTATGGGAGTTCCCTTGTATGTTATTTGTCCTTTTTCCCTTGCTGCTTTCAATAATTTTTCTTTGTCTTTAATTTTTGCCAGTTTGATTACCATGTGTCTCAGTGTGTTTCTCCTTCAGTTTATCCTGTATGGGGCTCTCTGCGCTTCCTGGACTTGGGTGGCTACCTTTCCCATGTTAGGGAAGTTTTCGACTATAATCTCTTTAAATATTTTCTCAGGTCCTGTCTCTCTCTCTTCTCCTTCTGGACCCCTATAATGTGAATGTTGTTGCATTTAATGTTGTCCCAGAGGTCTCTTAGGCTGTCTTCATTTCTTTTCATTCTTTTTTCTTTATTCTGTTCTGCAGCAGTGAATTCCACCATTCTGTCTTCCAGGTCACTTATCCATTTTTCTGCCTCAGTTATTCTGCTACTGATTCCTTCTAGTGTATTTTTTATTTCAGCTATTGTATTGTTCATCTCTGTTTGTTTGTTCCTTAATTCTTCTATGTCTTTGTTAAACATTTCTTACATCTTCTCGATCTTTGCCTGCATTCTTTCTCCGAGGTCCTTGGTCATCTTCACTGTCATTATTCTGAATTCTTGTTCTGGAAGGTCGCCTATCTCCACTTCATTTAGTTGTTTTTCTGGGGTTTTATCTTGTTCCATTATCTGGCTCATAGCCCTCTGCCTTTTCATCTTGTCTGTCTTTCTGTGCATGTGGTTTTTGTTCCACAGGCTACAGGATTGTAGTTCTTCTTGCTTCTGCTGTGTGCCCTCTGGTGGATGAGGCTATCTAAGAGGCTTGTGCAAGTTTCCTGATGGGAGGGACTGGTGGTGGGTAGAGCTGGCTGTTGCTGTGGTGGGCAGAGCTCAGTAAAACTTTAATCTGCTTGTCTGCTGATGGGTGGGGCTGGGTTCCCTCCCTCTTGGTTGTGTGCCCTGAGGTGACCCAATGGTGGAGCCTACTGGGGCTCCTTGGTGGGGCTAATGGCAGACTCTGGGAGGGCTCATGCCAAGGAGTACTTCCCAGAACTTCTGCTGCCAGTGTCCTTGTCCCCACGGTGAGCCACAGCCACCCCCCGCCTCTGCAGGAGACCCTCCAACACTAGCAGGTAGGTCTGGTTCAGTCTCCTATGGGGTCACTGCTCCTTCCCCTGGGTCCCGATGCGCACACTACTTTGTGTGTGCCCTCCAAGAGTGGAGTCTCTGTTTCCCCCAGTCCTGTCAAAGTCCTGTAATCAAATCCCGCTAGGATTCTCTAGGAATTCCTCCTCCCGTTGCCAGTCCCCCAGGTTGGGAAGCCTGACATGGGGCTCAGAACCTTCAGTCCAGTGGGTGGACTTCTGTGGTATAAGTGTTCTCCAGTTTGTGAGTCACCCACCCAGCATTTATGGGATTTGATTTTGTTGTGATTGTGCCCCTCCTCACGTCTCATTGTGGCTTCTCCTTTGTTTTTGGATGTGGGATATCCTTTTTGGTGAGTTCCAGTCTATTTAGTTCTTCTTTAATATCTTTGATCAGAGTTTTGTAGTTTTCCTCATATAGATCTTGTTCATATTTTGTTAGATTTATACCTAAGTGTTTCATTTTCAGATGTGTGAATGTAAAAGGTAATTGTTTTTAATTTCAATTTTCACCTGTTCATTGCAGTATATAGGAAAATGATTGACTTTTTATATTAACCTTGTGTCTTAAAATCTTGATGTAATTGATTATTAGTTTCAGGAGTTTTTTGGTGTGAATTCTTTTGGATTTTCTACAAAGACAGTCATGTCATCTGCAGACAAAGACAGTTTTATTTCTGTATTCCCAATCTGCATACTTTTTATTTCCTTTTCTTATTTTATTGCATTAGCTAGGACTTCCAATATGATGAGAGAGGACATCCTCATCTTGTTCCTGATCTTAACAGAAAAGGTTCACCTTTCTCACCATTAAGTGTGATGTTAGTTGTTGGGTTTTTGTAGGTGTTCTTTGTCAAGTTAAGAAAGTCCCCCTCTATTTCTAGTTTGCTGAGAGTTTTTATCCTGAATAGCTGTTGGATTTTGTCAAATGTTTTTCAGCATGTATTAATATGATCATGTGATTTTTCTTCTTCAGCCTATTGATGTGATGGATTACCTTCATTGGTTTTGAATGATTACCAGCCTTGCATACCTTGGATAAATCCCATTTAGTTGTGGTTTATAAATCTTTTTATACATTGTTAGATTCAATTTACTAATATTTTGTTGGATATTTTTACACCTGTGTTCATAAGAAACATTGAACTCTAGTTTTCTTGTAATGTCTTTGTATGGTTTGGGCTTTAGGGTAATTCTGGCCTCATAGAATGAATTAGGACGTATTCTTTCTGCTTCTGTCTTCTGGAAGAGGTTGTAGAGAATTGGCATAATTTCTTCCTTAAATGTTTGGTAGAATTTACCAGTGACCTCATCTGGGTCTGGTGCTTTCTATTTTGGAAACTTATTAAGTATCCATTCAATTTCTTTAATAGATATAAGCGTATTCAGATTTTCTATTAGTCCTATTTATTTTTAACCGCATTGTTACAAAAATATTAGGACAATACAAATTACTGAAAACAAAAACAAAATGAAGCATAGCCATGACTAACTACCATGACTACTATTTATTAAGTGCTCCTACAGGCCTGCAAACTTATGAAGCACGCATTATTATTTTCACTTAACAAATGAGAAACCTGATGCTTAGAGAAATTAAAGGACCTAACCAAGGCAACGCTGCTGGTTCATATCAAGCAAAATCCAGTTCTGCCTGATTGCTTTGCTAGTGCTCTAGACACTGCACCACGATGCTTCTTCAGTCTTTAAGATAAATAGTTTTTATGTGCCATGAGGTTCCTGTGAGGAAACCCATGTCTGATTCCAGGCTTTGATTATCTCCCCTATGGTCACATTCCTATTATGGTAGCTCCACACTCAGGCATGTCCGAACTGTAGGGTACGGTCATGAATACAGGGGAAGTTCTGTCCGAGGGGGTGATCCACCCCCTTCCCCACCTTTTTTGTCAAATGCATTTTTCAAACCATGGTAATGAAGCTTGAAAAGCAAAATCAGTGTGTTCCCTTTGCATGTCTCCTTGGTTAATGATCAGCCTGTACCTAAATATATTTACACAAGATGGCACCGTTGAATCTGCATGGCAATCCACAAGCTCAGACCTTAGCCTTAGGTGTCAGAGGTCCTGATTCAACTCCCAAAGCTACTATTTTCTCATTGTTTGCCAACGTGGGAAACACTGAATCTCTCTAAGCCTCAGTTTCTTTACCTGTGAAATGGGACAGGGTTATAATTCTGAACTCATCAGAGGGTTGTGTGAATTAAATGAGCTAATGCATATGAAGCCTTTGGCACTGCTCTTGAAACAGGCTAGTGATTCGGTAAACGTTAAGTAATATTATTCCAAATCATTCTGAGTACCTACTCTATGCCAGGCCCTCTCTTGTATCACCTGCTGGATCCTCAAATGTTTTCAGCATCTGCCCCAATAGTAGATGGTTTTTGACTGTCCATTCTCAGCATTTTCATCTTTATTTATAAATTAGATCCATGATTCACTCTCAATCCATGTACTAAGCATTAAGAAACTTAAATGTTCCTTTTCTTAAAATTAAGAAGAGAGAGAGAGATGTTGGGATATTTTCTTCCCAAGTCCCAATGGGTTGTCTTGAGCACCCTGTTTTAGGGACCTCTGATTTAGCTTGTCTAAGACAGGTGTTGGCCAGCTTTTTCTGTAAATGGCTAGATAGTAAAGGTTTTCAGCTTCGCACAGTCTCTCATGCAACTACTCAGCTCCGCTGGGTAGCACAAAAACAGCTGGAGGCAATATGCTAACATACAGGCAAAGCTGCGTTCCAATAAAACTTTATTTACAAAAACAGGTGTTGGCCACAGTTTGTAGACCTCTGATCTAAGGCAACTTGCCCTGCTAGTTATATCCAACTTTTCCTTAGGGGACTACCTAAGCCAGCAGCACTTGCAAATGTTGTGAGGTAATTGGTAACGAGGAAAAGCGAGGTGGTGCATGTGATAGGCCCTTCTAAAATGTACGAAGTATATTTTATGCTAATCATCATCGTTGTTGTTGTTAAAATTAAACATTTTCCCAGACATAAGTGAGCAAAGACACTGACTTCCTTTTACCAACCTAATTATGTAGGCATGATATGGAGTCTTGTGTAAACAAGGGCAGCCCTAGCTGAGCCTTTGCAAAGAAGAGATAGTCTTCTATTTGATTTTCTTTCTTACCTTCTTCTAATCCCTTCATCTGGTCCAGATACATACACATAGGAAAGGAGTAGGTCTTTTCTGTGAAAATTATTAGGGTCCACGAACAGGGACATATAAAAGATTAGTGACTTCATGGAGGAAATGGCTCATCCATCACTAGATATTATTGCCCACTGTGTGCCAGGCACTGTGCTGGATGCTGAGTTGCGGAGGGGAGGGTCATGGAGGATACAGCAATGAATGACAGGTGGTGTCTGCCCTTGAGGAGCTCCAGTCAGACGTTCCCCCCACCTCCCATCCAACATCACTCCTGTTCAAGGTCTCCAGGGATCTCCATGTTGCTAAACCCTGTGGTCATTGCCCAGTCCTCACATGACTGGACCAATTTACATGGATGGTAACACTCCTTCCTGAGTACGTCCTTCACCTGTGCTCAGGAACTCCATGCTCTCCTGGTCTGTCTCACCTCACTACCCACTACTTTTTCTGCCTCTTTTAGTGTTTCCTCTGAGTCTCAAACCTCTAAATGCTGGGAGGCCCCAGGGCCCAGTCCACAGACCTTTTCTCATTCCACTCTACACTTCCTTGGAGACCTCATCCAGTCTTATAGTTTAAATGGATTTAAATGTAGACAGCTGTCAGATTTATCTCCAGCTTGGACCTCTGTCCTGAGCTCCTAATGCGTATATCCACCCAAACAGGCAGTAGCTCTTCTCAAACCTAACACGCCCAAGCCCATTCCCTGGTTTTCTCCCATCACCAACCTGTTCTTCCCACAGCAGCTCCACTCCTTGCTTTGCTCAGGCTAATTTCCTGAGAGTTTTATTGTCTCTTCTTTTTCTCTCTCTTTTTCCACATCTAATACATCAGCAGACATTGTGAGCTCTACCTTCAAAAGCATGTAAAGAATTGCACCATTTCCCATCACCTTCACACCCTCACCCTCATCATTTCTCAGCTGGATTCTCACAGTAGCCTCCTACCTGTGCTTCCTGCTTCCTCTTTGCTCCCCTCCAATCTGTTCCTGTCGTTCTTCTGCTCAAAACCTTTCAAAGGTTCCCCATCTCAGAGGAAAAGTCAAAGCCTTTACAGTGTCCCACGGGGCTCTGCACGTCTGTGAGAGCAGCATCCCACCCTGATGCCCCCAGCTCATTTTGCTCTCTCCTTGGTCCCTCCCAGCCCAGCGACACCAGCCTCCTTGCTGCCCCGCTAACACGCCAGGCACTCTTCTGCCACAGACCCCTTTTGCCCTTGCTGGAACTTTAATCCTCCCAGATACCTGCAGAGCTTGCTGCCTCGCTTCCTTCAGGTGTCTGCTCAATGCCACCCCTTCAGCGAGGCCTTCCCCGACCTAACTGTACAAAACAGACCGCTTCCACCAATCTCTTTCCTTCTTATTTCCCTCTATTTTTTTCATAACATTTACCGTCACCTAACATGTCATGTATTTGTTATCTGACTTCCACTTTAGACTCTAACACCCTGCGGTTTTGTGCTCTGAGCCTGGAACAATACCTATAGGTACTCGCTGACGCTTTGAAAGGGGAGGGAGGAAAAGAAAAGAAAAGAAAAATGGTCTACTATCCACTAGAGCTTAGCACTAAAGTAATTATGTGTAGGTCAGTGGGTGCGGTAGATCAGAAGACCATGGAAGCCCAAGGGGGTTGCAACCCCTCACTTTAATTAGAGCAATTCTTATATCTGTTTATCTACTGAGCGCCAATATAAGTTTCATTTTAGGAGGAAAAGTCCCTCTACTAAAAAAAAGTATTTAAACAGCTCATTAAAAACAACTGTTCTAGGCTATAGATGGCCATCTGAGGGCATGGAGCTGGCAGGTGGCATGATTATGTCTGCCTGTGATGAAGATGAGCCTGGCATGGGTGTGGAGGTTAGCAGGTAGGGCTGAGAACCAAGCAGAGAATCTAGGAGCAAAGGCCATAGCCGGGTCAAGGTGAAAGGTAATGACACTGAACTTCTCAAGCAGGAAACCAGCAACTTCCCACTTCTTTCTCTAACCTGGTAGACAGATGCTAGCAGCTTGCTTCGGCCCATGCCTTCCCCTCTTCGGTGAATAAAATGGATGTGATTGTATTTACATGTACTAATACTATATTATTACTACTAAATATGTACTATATACTGTATATTCCTGTATACTAAATCCTACATCTACATGCATGTATAGGAAGTTGTCTTCACATACACATGAATATGCATGCAGCTTCATGTTGGCTAATTAGCTTCCTTGGGTCCTTTGGAGAAGGAGGCAGCGTAAAAATGAAGGAGTAAATAATTAAGTGTCAAATAATTAAAAGTACTGTTGAGAAAGTATGTCTTTTAAATCGTTTTTTTAATTGGGTTCTTCGTAAGACTGACTTGGACAGTTTCTCTTAGAAGATGTATTGATTGACGGCCTATATAGGTATTAATAATATGCAATCTGCTAGGTATATATGAAGTGTTCAGGAGAGAGGACATCGGGAACTGGATGCCAAGAACGCAGGCAGCAGTCTCGACTTGGAACACGTCGTTTTCTTGGCAGAGAGTCAGTGGCCATTGCCCAGAGCTGGAGTTGTTTGTGTATAAGACTGCCTAAGGGTCTGCCTCTCACTGTTGTGAAATGTCAAGCACTTCTAGTGAGACCAGAAGCCATCAGTTAAATGATTGGTCCTACGGGCAGTGCATTCAACAAATAGTTGATAATCAGAGGCTCCTGACCAAAATTTTAGGCGTGTCTCTGAAACTGGGTGTGTGACTTAAAAAAATTTTTTTGTCGTATTTTCTCATTTAAAAATTATACTTATTTATTCTTGAAAATTTAGAAACTACAGATGAGCAAATGGAAGAAAAGAAAAAATATCGATTACCTTACCACATTGAAAAAAAACACTGTGGCTCTTTCTGTTGTGTAAACACACACACACATCACCTTTTTTTTTTATTTCTAAAAATGGAACCACACTCTGTATTAAATTTTGTGCTTTTTTAATTTAACGATGTGTGTAATATACAACTTTCTATGTCATTAAATATTCATCTACAGAATCATTTTGTAAGGCTGCATAGTATTTCATCCTACAGAATGCCAGAGTGTATTTACATTTCTCCTGCTGTTAGACTTTCAGGTTGTTTCCTACTTTTTTTCAGTCCTGTACTCACTATTGCAATGAGTGCCCGGTGCCGATATTCAGCCAGTTGGCACTGATACAATAATATAGTCTGCCCTGCTCAATGAAGCAGTGCTCATATCATTATATACTTTTAATATCACCCTAGAAAACATCTTTATATAAATCCAGGGATTCCTTGGGATACTTTTTAGAACTATTAGAATTTCTGGGTTATCGGAATTCAACATGTTTACTGATTTTTGCTATATTTTGACAAACTGACTTCTCAAAAACAAGCCCTAGATAACAGCAGGTTGGACAGTCTAGGAAGCCCTTCTGAGCTCAAACCTTCTGGGGCACTTGTTCAAGAAGTTTGATGAGGAAGAAAAGCAAGAAATAGAGCTTGCTTTTGAGTCAAATAAAGACTGACAGATATTGACATAGAGCTATTGCGTTTCAGTTGGGGTCCTGGCAAGAAACAGTGGCATTTGTTTTGAGGTATAATTAAGGGGAGTGTGAGCAAGGGACTGTTTTTTTTGTTTTGTTTTGTTTTTTTTATCTTTATTGGAGTGTAATTGCTTTACAATGGTGTGTTAGTTTCTGCTTCATAACAAAGTGAATCAGTTACACATATACATATGTCCCCATATATCTTCCCTCTTGCGTCTCCCTCCCTCCCACCCTCCCTATCCCACCCCTCCAGGCGGTCACAAAGCACCGAGCTGATCTCCCTGTGCTATGCGGGGCTGCTTCCCACTAGCTATCTATCTTACATTTGGTAGTGTATATATGTCCATGCCTCTCTCTCGCTTTGTCACAGCTTACCCTTCCCGCTCCCCATATCCTCAAGTCCATTCTCTAGTAGGTCTGTGCCTTTATTCCTGTCTTACACCTAGGTTCTTCATGACATTTTTTTTTCCTTAAATTCCAAATATATGTGTTAGCATACGGTATTTGTCTTTCTCTTTCTGACTTACTTCACTCTGTTTGACAGACTCTAGGTCTATCCACCTCATTACAAATAGCTCAATGTGTGGCAGGATTGGGGGCAATCACAAAGGCTGGTGAAGCCCCCTGGGGCTAGTAACAGCTGGGAGCTGTGACCACCCGTAGCCCAGCTGGGCAGGGGAAGGGAGCAGGCACTGGAACCTGGAGAGAGCTGTAGCTGTATTGTAGTTCTAGCAAAAGGCTGCCCCAAAAGAGTTGTGTCCTCCCACACAGGAACACAGCCACTGCCAACCCACAGCCTCCCAGGCAGCCTGCCAGGAGAATAAATACCCCAAACTCACTCTCTTCCCAACTTTGACTTCCTGCCAGGGCTCCCGCTGGCCGAACCCAGCTGGTAGCCAGAGGGAGCCCTTTGATGCAGGTTAAAGAACAGCCTCCCAGGGCACCAAGCGGGCTGGAGAAGGGCGGGAAGGCTCTGGACAGGCACGCCAAGACATCTGACTGGCATCGCCCTACACGTAAGCAGGGATGTCGAGTTTTTATTTCAAATCAGGGTCTGAAAACTGAGGGAAGGATGGATTGAAGAAAAAGAAATTAAGGACAGTGAGGAAATGAAATCAGAATTCTGACCTGGTCTTTTGCCTGCTGTGGAAGTATCCCAGACACAGGAATGTATGAGTCAGTAAATCTCTCCCCTGACAGCTTCGTGAACTAGGTTTCACATTTGCCACTTCTTACAAGCCACTCCCAGCACAGTTTTTGAAGGTTTTCAGTAGCATCTGGGCAAAGGACAAAGGGAGGGGTGAGGTGGGAGGGGGGAGGAACCAAGATAATCTTATGTAACTTACATCCTTCTGAAAACTGTTTTGCTTTTATTTTAAGAAGTGCTATTTATGAATTCTCCAGGGGGTTAAAAAGCCTAAGAGATGGCTTTTTGATGAGATGTCAGTAGCACAATCTCTTAGCTCCTGGAATAAATGATGCTTTTGTTTGGGCTTTCTGTTTTTCAAAAAGGCCATCTGTTTTCATAAACATAAATGAGAATCTCTAGCCACCTTTTCCCTTCTAACCCTCTGTCTCTTTGCACAAATGACAATATTCCCTTCATGATTCATTCCTGAAGACGTTCTTCTGGGCTAAATGCTGCTACTAAATTTGTACTTGGGTTTTCACTGTGAGCCCCGCATGATCATTGCTCAGTGGCAACTGCATTATTACAGCTTTCATTTCTCAAGTCCCAGATTGTTATACCCTTGGGTTGCCAGGGGCTCTGCACCAGGCTTTATGCAACTGGTTTCTCCTGTTTCTCGTGGGAGGTTCGAGGTCTTTGGGGGAGCCCAATAAATAGCACCCCTCTTTCCATACGAGCTCTGAACAAACTGAGAAATAAACAGGGTGGCAGATGGCAGCCAAAGATCATGTTTATTACTGATAATGAATCACTTGGCTTGGTATGAGAGCCAAATTGGCTTGATAATTGGATCCAGGATTAGGCAGACTGACCCACCTGGTCACGGGCAGTGCTGGATGGCAGCAGAGGAAGAGCCAGCCCCTGGAGGAATAGCAAAAACATGTGGCCAGCTGCCAAGGGGAAGAAGAGTGGGGCTCAACTGAGCATGCCCAGTTTCTTCCTCCTCAGTTTACCACCAGTGTAACTCACTCCACTCCCTGTGAGTAAAGGGGCAGAGAGAGGCCAGAAGGCTTACTGATGGGGCTCCCTTCACGTGGAAAGAAACATCAGGAATTAGAAGGGAGTTTTCTTCCCAACAGTGACATGGGTCACACTGAAGCTATAAGACACGCCTTGCATGAGTCTAGCACAGTTGCCCCTCAGTATCTGCGGGGGTCAGTTCCAGGACCACCTCCCCACTGTGGGTACCAAAATTTGAGGATGCTCAAATCCCTTATAGAAAATGGTGTACTCTTTGCAATATAACCTACCACATCCTCCCCTATACTTTAAATCCTCTCCAGTACTTACAATACCTAATACAATGTAAATGTTATGTAAATAGTTGTAAATACAATGTAAATGCTATGTAAATAGTTGTCAGTGCGGGCAAATTCAAGTTTTGTTTGGGGGAACTTTCTGGAACTCCCTCCCCCACCCCCCTGCAAATTTTTGATCCACTAGCAGATGTGAAACCTGCGGATGCAGAGGGCTGACTGTACATAAAATATACTCAGCAAATACTTGTTGACTTGTATGTTTGTTCACTTAACACATACTTATTGAACAAAGACATGGAGCCAAGATAAGGAGTTTAGCTTTTTTATTCTCAGTACCGTAGAGAGCTGCTAGAAGATTCTGAGCAAGGGAGAAACATGATCAGATTTACATTTTTGAAGAATTACACTTGTTGCCTTTTGGATAATGGATTACGAAAAGAACATGTGTGGAAGTGGGGAGACGGATTAGAAGGCTCTCACTGCCGTCCAGGTGAGAAATGATGATGCCTAAGACTAGGGTGAAATCAGAGGACAAAGACATAGATGAACAGGTGGGGAATAACTTGTAGATGGAGTTATCAGGATTTGCTGATGGTTTGGAGCGGGGCCGGTGGGGGGGGTGGCGGGGGAGGGGGAAGACAAGGGACCAAAGGAGACGAATTGCGGGTGACCTGGATTTTTATTTGAGCAATTAAATAGATGGAGGTTAAATAGACAGAGAGGGGCAGGTTTGGGGTAAATGAATGAATGATGACGTCTCTGGGTTACCCAGTCTCTTTTGGAGGCTTGTGGTGGATTGATCATACATCCCTGTTTGCCTGGGACTGTCCTGGTTTACACCTGCTGACCCAGCATAATTATTAAGAATGCTTCCTTTGAGCCTCAAAAGTGACCTGCTTTGGATGATAAAGTACCTGGTCACCCAAGCTTAGAGAGAATTTTAAGCTTGTAGAGAATTGTTGGAAAAGTGCTTTGAAATGTGAAAAACAGTACATAAATGTAAAGCATCAATCAACATTAGCTATGTTAATGAAGATTTGTCCAAAAGCGGAATCTTCTTTTGCTCATTAACTTACGTGATTATTTTAGGTTACATTCCTTTGCTGTCTGATTCATCATCTATGCCTTGTAGCTCCAGAATAGGACCCTGTTCCCATAACATCCTCCCCTCAGCCCCTCCCCCTCCCCCTCTTTCTCTTCACTCCAACCTTCCCCCAGTTTTCAGTGATTTTTAAAACACCAGACTTCATTGCCCTATGGGGACTCTCCATTTAAGGGAACCCAATGGTTAATGTTTTTGTAGATCAAAACTTTGTTAGGTATTAAACAATGGTTCCCTGCTCTACAGCTTTTTCTTGGCTAGGTTCACCTCAAGGGAGACAGTCTTAAAAAACAATCCTCACTCATCCTGGCTCCCAGAGTACTTTATGAAAATGAAAATAGCCACGTTCCAGCCGCCTTCCCTTCTTGAGAATGTCTAAATACACAGTTGTGCCCACAGAGGCTTTTGCATTTCACACAATGCCACAGCTCTGTATATTAGCTGGGTGAGACATGTCAAGATTTGGAGAAAGACAGCTGTAGGTGCCAGGGTTCTGGTCCCACCTCTACCCCTTTGTGGACTGTGACAAAAGTACTCCCCCACTGAGGTCTTCATCTCCTTACCTGTAAAATAGGGGAAGGGGTCTCTCTGACCTTTGTGATTCCGTCCAACTCACCATTTCTTTTCACGATGTAAAATGAAAAAGTGCGGCATGGGTCACAATGATTGTGGAGCCAGGGCGAATTCTATCACAGCCCTTATTTCTCAAGTCAAATTTAAACTGACTTGAGCCTTCACACACAGATTGATGCAAATCCAGATTGTTCTCTTATGATTCCCCCCGCCTGCTTCCCTTCCCAACGTATACTAGAACCAAGGACATTTATACAATCTGCCCCCCAACCAAAGGTCTCTCACACTCCCCTTCCTGTATTAGTTTGCTAGGTCTGCCATAACAACGTACCACTTACTGGGTGATTTAAATAACAGGAAGTTATTGTCTGGAGGCTAGAAGTCAGAGAGCAAGGTGTCGGCAGGGCTGGTTCCTTCTCAGGGCTGTGAGGGAGAATCTGCTCCTTGCCTCTCCCCCAGCTTCTGGTGGTTTGCTGGCATCCTTGGCATTCCTTGGCTTGTAGAAGCATCATTCCAGTCTGCCTTTATTTTCACATTCCATTCTCCCTGTGCGTGTGTCTGTCTCCAAACTTCCCCTTTTTATAAGAACACCAATCATGTTGGATTTGGGGCCCACCCTACTCCAGTATGACCTCGTCTTGACTATTTACATCTGCAATGACCCTATTTCCAAATAAGGTCACATTCCGAGGTACTGAGGGTTAGGACTTCCAACATACGTATTTGGAGGGACACAATTCAACCCATAGTACCTTCCAAGTATTGAAATGCTGTTTTGTTCAACCCACTGCTGTAGTTAGCACCATTTTACCTTATGGATAGCCACTGGCCCATGGCCCCCTGTCTGGTACTGGTCTCCCAGTGTAGCAAAGTCTCACTTGCCCAGCTTCCTACTCAAGCCTGCATGACACTTGGAAGGAGAGGGGTCTTCTTCGTGCTAAATTTCGCCTCTGATGTTTCCCACTAGACTTCTGAGACGACTAGCCCCCTTAGCAGCATTCTCCTCCTAGCACTGCCAAGGTCCCACCATCTCAGAGGTGTTCATTCAGCACAGCTGAACATGAAGAGCTCATAAGACTGCAATAAAGCCAGCCAACTCTCTTTAGGGGCAAACCCCAGGCCCCAGAAACAAAGTCCTGTCTCGTTCTCCTTCTTCCTTGGAATAGGGGGAAAAAAACTTACATTTTTTTCCAAATTAATGTCAGCTTCCCCTGCCCTCCCCACGATGGCTTTCTTGCTCTATCAGCAAAAAAAGAGACACAAGTTAAGTTCCCCATGAGACATCCTGCTGTAATGTATGCAATCAGTAAATGTTCACTGAGCAGCTACAATGCATTGTACTGGGTCCTGGGTTCAAACGTGACCACCCCATGTTTCCGCCCTCAATTTATGGTGAATGACCCAAGTTTCAAATAATCAATTGACACCCAGTCTTCCAGAGAAGGGCAGTGACTTTCCCAAGGTCATGCAGTGGGTACATGTCAGAATTAGAACTACCATCACTAGCTCCTCGTCCATAGTAAAAGTCCGTGTGGCTTTCAACCTGTGTGTCAGGACGTTCTGAACACGTGTCTTTTGCTGCCTGACAATGTTGCCTTTGTGCAGGTCTCTGGCCACGGTGGGACTAGTGGTGGCTTGTGGTTGAGTGTTAATCTCATCATACTTCGTGTGGGAAGAAGCATATCACACAGTCTGACACTGGATCTTGTAAAGAAAACCATCGTAAGAGCCTAGGCATGACCAGAGATTCGTTAAATTAACAGTCTCTGGGGGAGCTCCAGTTACTGCAGCATAAATGTGCTGACTACAGAGGCAGCTTGGTGGAAGGGGAAGGTCTGGGAGACCTGGGTCTGCGTTCCATTGCCAATATGCACAGGCTCTGTGGTCCTGAGCGGGTGACTTAACTTCTCTGAGCATCAGTGTCTTCCCTCTCATGACCCACTCAGTGCCACGTTCAAGGAGAGGAACCTGGTTCGTTCCCGGTACTGAGGCCGAGAACCTGGGCCTCATTCCCAAACGTACCGGCGTATCTGTTACCCATTGGTGTATAACAAACTTGGTGCTTTCAAACCACAAACTTGGCGCTTTCAAACAACACGATTTATCATCGCATCCTCGGCTGTGGGTCAGCTGGGCAGCTCTGCTGATCTACGTGAAACTTGGCTGGGCTCATTCATACATCTGAAGCCAGTTGAGGATGACCTGCCATCCCCATTTGCCTGGGACTGAAAGCGTCCCTGGGGTGTGGGGCATTCCGTTTAAAACTAGTAAAGTCCCAGGCAAAAAGGGATGACTTGGTCACCCTGGGTCAGCTGGTGGATGGGCTGAGGTCTGATTGTTATCTGGGGCCCTGGAGGGATAGGGGAGGAGTGGCTGAGCCATGTACCTCTTGTCATCCAGTAAAATAGCGTGGGCTTGATCACCTGGCAGCTGGGCACAACTCCAAGAGAGCAGGAAGACGTGGGCTCAGAGCTCACGCGTCATCACGTTGCCTCATTCTGTTGGTCAAAGCAAGTTACAAGTTCAGCCCAGATTTAACAGATGGGGAAATGCTCTTCATCTCTTGATAATAGGATCTGCAGTCACATTGCAAAGGGGGATGAATACGAGGAGGGGAAGACTTGTGACAATTTTATGATTAATCTGCCACAAGCGCCAGGAGCTCTGCCTTCCGCAGTAGTCTGATACTGTGTCTATCAGCCGCTGGGATGCCAGAAGCCAAGAGTGTGATGTGAAACAGAGCAGGCTTGGGTCCTCCCCAAGACTCTCCTCTTTGTGCCTTGCTTTCATTCTGCTCTCCTTAGCCCATGTGGTTCCCATTTACTGGAATACCCTTCCCTCCTCTTTGCCTGGCCAACTCTTCTCTTAAGGAATGCAGCTTGGTAGTCACTTCCTCCAGGAAGCCCACCCGGACCTCCCAGGCTGGCTTAGCATCCCCTCACTACCCTGGACCACCACCCCATTCTCCCACACCCTCTGTGCTTCCCTGTATCTCAGCACCGATCACTGGCACCAGCTCTGTGGAGACCTGGAGCTCCTTGATGTCAAGGGTGGTGGGATTTGTCTCTGCATCCTGGCAGCCCACTGAGGGCAGGGGACATAGCAGGTGCTCAGGAGGTGTTTGCTGAAGAGGTGACTTGAGGTCACCACTAATTAAAGTTCCAGCTGGGCTGGAAGCTCAGGTCTTTTTGAGCCCCGGAGTCATTGTTTTGCCCGCTCCACTCAGGCCCCCATCAGCTGCAGACATCAGCGTCATCGTGCTCCCATCTGCCAGGCACAAGACAATGATCTGACTGTGGCCTCACCTCTACAAACCGGTTCCTGCACTTTTGGGCCTTGGCACTGTCTAGGGTGAGAGTCTGCACACGAACGACAACAATGATGTGGGTGTCAGTGTGAAAGTCAGACCTGTGTCAGCCTCTGCCTGCCACCGTGCTGTGACTCTTTTTTCAGGATCCCTGCAGCTGTCCAGCATTGGCGCCCCGGCCACAGTCCTGCAGGCCCTGTGGATGTGGAGGAGTCTGGTTCAGGGACGGGGAGAGTCAGACAGTGCTGAGGTCCTCCCCTTCCCCTCCTGCCTTCCCCCCTTCTCCACCCATGGCTACCACCCTTGTATGGGTCCCATCCCCTCCACCTGGAGGGTTCAAACAGCCTCTACACTGAGCTCCCTGCCTCTACAATCACACAGCCTCCGCACAGAGTACGCTTTCTAAAATGCAGGAGAACGTGGTGATTAAGAACAAGACTCGGGAGCCAGACCACTCAGTTTCTGCCACTTCTGGCTGGGCAGCCTTGGGTGATTTGTTTTAACCTCTCTGTGTCTCCCCATTTGTAAATGGGGATGTACCTGTGTCTTAAGGTTGCTTTGAGGATTAGTTGTAGTACATGCATAAGGTGATATGTGAAATGTAGAACATTTCCTGGGGCAGTTAGTGGTCAGTCCATGTTAGCCAGTATTGTTACCATCTCTGCCCTGTCTCAGACACTTCAATGGGTCCCCAGTGGCCACAAAATGGAGTTTCAGCTCCTATCACAAAGATCAGACTTTTGCCGTTTACCCTTCCTCCTTCCTGCCTTGAACACAGATAGACCGCTGGGAGGTGCAGCAGCCATCTTGCAACCACGAGGAAAATGTTAAGGATGGCGGAGCTATAAGGGAAAAGGAGCCTGAGGCCTTGACGACACTGCTGAACTGCTATGCCAGCCTGAACTACTTTTGCGAGACTGTTTATTGCATGAAACAAATAAATCCCATGTTTATTTAATAGGGGGAAAAAATCCTAGCTTCTGTGCCTGACATTCATGATTCTCCAGGAGCTGGTCCATTTTCCTTCTGCAACCTCATTTCCGAAATCATATCCCATCCTGCATTCCTTGACTTTATGTTTTAGACTTACTGAACTACCTGGAATCCTTTCCACACACTGCTCTGTTTTGAACCTCTCAACCATTATTCATGCTTTTCTCTTTTTAATTCTGTCTGGAACTTCCTGATCCACTCTCACCTATTTTCTGCCTGGCAAACTCGTATTCATCCTGCAAAACCCTGCTCTGATATTAGCTCCTCTATGAAGATGGAACTGACTTCTCCCCCTATTCTGGGCAAATTAATCACTGCCTGCCTACAAAACTGAGCTAGAATATCTGAGTTTGATTCCCACTTCTGCCACTTTCTAGTAATTCCTATCTCTCTATGCCTCAGTTTCCTCATGAATTAAATGAAGCAAATAATAGGGTCTTATGGCAATTAGATAAGATAATGTGTTGCTCATTCTGAACAGCCAATAGTAAATGCTCAATTAGTGCTAGCTCCCATCCTCTTCATCATTCTTATGCTACCAGGTCTGTCACCCCCTCTTGCTCATAAACTCTCAAGGGCAGGCACTGTTTGATTCCTCTCTGGAGCCCCTGCCCCTAGCGTAGTGCCTGGCACACAGAGTGGGCATCAGGAAGTGTGGCTGAATTTGCCAATGAAAGCCTTTTAGAAAGCAGAGCATGCTCTATCCCCTTGGCGTTCCCAGAAATGGAGCTGATAAGGCCTGGAAGAGGAAACGGCCTCGGCTTCCTGCTCTGGAGCCTTTCTCAGTGAGATCACTAGTGGAGCCTGTCTCAACCTACATCACCTCAGAGGAGATAATAAAGGTATGAGTCCTGGGGCTTCCCTGGTGGCGCAGTGGTTGAGAGTCCTCCTGCCGATGCAGGGGACACGGGTTCGTGCCCCGGTCCGGGAGGATCCCACATGCCGCAGAGCGGCTGGGCCCGTGACCCATGGCCGCTGAGCCTGCGCGTCCGGAGCCTGTGCTCCACAACGGGAGAGGCCACAACAGTGAGAGGCCCGCGTACCGCAAAAAAATAGGAAAACAGAGGAAAAAAAAAAGGTATGAGTCCTCCGTGGAGTGTAAGGAGCCATTGAAGCGTGGCAGCACCACTGCTGCTGCTGCCACCGAAGATCCTTGGATGCAGTGCGCATGGAGCAGGAGCCAGTAGAACCTGCTCTGGGGCTCCAGGCCCCTCTGGGTATGGTCAGGACCTGAAAGACCCTCCCTATTTGGAAGGCATGAAGAAGGTATGAAGACATGAAGAAGGCCTGTCTGATTCTCCTGCGGTGTCGAAGAAAAAGTTAGGCAAACCTGGGCATCTCTGACAGTTCCGGGCTACGTGGCTTGAACAAGTGATTTCAGCCTTGAGCCTCAGTTTTCACATCTGTTACAATGAGTTTATAGCATAGGACTGTTGTGAGGATGAAATGTAACAGCAAACATGAAGCACCTGGCACAGTGCCTGGAAGGCAGTACGTACTCCGCTAGTGTCCCTTCCCCTTTCCCTTTCCCCCTTTACCTTCCCGCCTTCTGTACACTTGGGCCCGGGGGATTGCCATCCTCCCAGTGACAGGGCCTGGGTGTGTTGTAAGCAGGCTGGCTCTTGAGATTAAACATGCCGCTTTCACCTAGGACGGGGTCTAGGAGCCCACAGGCAGAGAGGACCGCGTCTGTGCCTGCAGAGGCAATTTGCTTTCCCTGGAGCACCGCTCGGGCTACGGAAATGGCCCCTCCAGGGCTGAAGAGCCGTCCCGGCTGGTGCGGACACAGACTGGGGGATCCTCACCTGGCCCCGTGGTGACCTGACCAGGCTGCATGGCTCAGCGCACTGAGCGCCTGACTGGGACTGCTGGCGCGGGGAGGTCCTGCTGGGCTCCAGACCTGCTACCTTGGGTCCAGGAGGGAGAGCTTCCGGGCCCTGCTAGCCAGAGCCTGGGAGCCCAACAAGCAGACCACGTGGGTGTCTGAGCAGCCAGGGTGGGTGGAGGAGAGGGATTTAAGGGGTGACTGTGGGCTGCCATTTCATCTGTCTGAGGTTTTGTTTCCTTGTCTGCAAAAGGAGGTTGATGAAGATTCAATGCAATAAGTGTCAGGGTTCCAGGGGAGCTGGAAAATAATACCCACCTTCCTGGTCTAAACTCAAAATTAACTGAGACATAGCAGAGTCAGATAATAATAACAAATACTTACATACCGTCATCACTAGTTAAGTGCTAACACTATCTTAGCACTTACTGTTTGTCAGCCTCTGTTCTGAGCACTTCATGATATAACTAATACAATTCTGTGTAGTAGTAGGTACTATTATCATCCCAGTTTTACAGGTGAAAGACACCAGTGAAAGTCTAATTAATTTGCCCCCAAATCCCACAACTAGTAAATGGTAGAGCAGGGTTTCATGCCGGTGGCCTGGCTTCAGAGGCTGTGATCCTGACCACTACACTGCACCAAAGATGGAAAGCAGTGCAGCTACAGATCTGTAGCCAGAGGGGCTTGCTAACGCTGCATTCTAGAATTAGAGACAGCCCTATCCATTCCATGCAGGAGAAGAGAGGTTGGCTTTCTATAGGCCATTTGGGGGGCCTGGGGCCAGAGGTATTTCAGGTGGAGGGAGGCAAGTCCAGTTCTGTCTGCCAAACCCACCAGTCCAATAGCTGTCCCTTGTAGCACAGTGTTAGTTTCCTATCCCAGTTCTAGAGTCTAAAAGTCTGAAATCCAGGTGTCAGCAGGGTTGGTTGGTCCTTCCTGGAGGCCCTGAGGCAGAATCCATTCCATGCCTCCCTAGTAGCTTCCTCGGTGTCCCTTGGCTTGTACGCACATCACTGCAGTCCCTGCCTCCATTCACATGGCATTCTCTGTGTCTCTGTGTCCTTCTCCATCTTTTTAAAGGACATTTTCATTGGATTTAGGGTCTACCCTCAACCCACATGAGCTCATCTAGTTCTTTGCCTTGATTACTTCTGCAAAGATCCCAATTCCAAATAAGGTCACATTCTGAGACTCCCAGCAGACAAGAATTTTGAGGAGACACTATTCAACCACAACAGAGAGGATTAAGTGAAGGAGTGGGAGAAGCCAAGAGTGTTTCCATAAGGAAACACGATGCAGAAGATTCCTCTGGTATTAGTAGATATTAGCTTGGCTGCTTTAACAGAGATCAAAACAACAGTATCCAAAGCATAACAGAAGCTTGTTTCTCTTGCACATAAAATCTCAGCGTGGGGGATAGAGAAGTTCTTCACAAGATTCTGTGGGGACTGAGGCTTCTCTGTCTGGGGCTCTGCCGTGCCCTAGGATATGCCCTCCATTCCAAAGGCAACGTTGGCTCACTAGAGAGGGCCATGCTTAAGCTGGCACGTGGTGAAATTGGAAGTGGAGGGCACCCAGCTTCCTTCTAAGGGCACAACCAAGAAGTTGCATATAACACCTCTGCTCACACCCAGAACTTAGCCAGTCACACCTGGCTGTAAGGGAATCTGAGAAATCTAGTCTTTGGCTGAGAGGTGATGTGACCAGCGAAAACTCAGAGGATTCTATTTCTAAAAGAAGGACAGGGAGCTGGATTATCGAGGGATGCTAACATCAAGTATGGGAAGTCCCTGGCACTTGGTAGGTAGTTCAGCTAATTATGATTTCGATCTTCTGCCATGACATTGCTGATAACTTCTTCTCACTGGCCCTGTGCCAAGAAACCTCTGCCTTTTCCACTGACCATGTCACCAGTCATCACAGTAACCCAAGCACAGACTGATCATGACTCTATAATCCTAAGACAGTCCACTCCTTTTCACACTCCTTCTCACACTTCTTAACCTGGCTCACAAAATCTGCTGCTCTCTGGGCCTGCCCTCCTCTCCAGCACATCGCTGGACCCCAGGTTACAGATCCCGGGAGTAGGGAGGCTCTCCCATTTTCCTGCATCTCTGACTGCGGGAATCTCCTGTGTCCTAGAATCTGAACCCACTGGTGCTGCAGGCCCTGACCATGCTGAGTGGGTGACTTCCTGCATGCTGGAGGAGCTTGTAGAATTTTCTGGCATTAGAGGGTGAAAGACAAAACGGTAATTACAAGAACATCTGTTCCTGAGTGGAAAGCATATCCTCTGCACACCAGGACACATGCCTGCACAGTTCAGCAAGCTGGTTGTTAAAATGGAAGGGAATGTTCTGGGAGTGGGGACTAATGGACCCAGCCGTGACGGAGGCTCCGCTTCCTGGAAGGAAGCTGTGCTGGGAAATAGGGAGGAATAAGTGTAGGTGGCGAGTGAGGGGCTGAGGGAGTGACTGCATGGAAAAGGCAGTGGGTGCATAAAGGAGAGAATGAATGAAAGGGTGAACGAATGAGTGAGCTAATGAGGAGCAAATGAAGAAATAAAGAAGTGAATAAATGAATGAATGAGTGAATGAGTAAATAAATTGAAGAAGTCAATGAGTAAATGAACGAATGAATGAATGTGTGTGATTTTGAGTAACTGTATAAGTAAACATTGGAGAAAATGAGCATGAGTGAATAATTGTGAATGAGTGAATGAGTAATTAAGTAAAGAGATGAATAAGTGATTGAGTCCATGCATGAGTGAGCCAGCCGTTGAATTACCCTTCTTTTCCCGGCAGCAAGACTGGAATTGTGGGGCAAGACTGGAGTCTGGTCTAGGTGGAGGTCCAAGGTCAGGGCTAGCATGGCAGAGCCAGGGCTCATACCCTGGCTGTCTCATACCAAGGGGTGTCCATCTGCAGCGCTCACCATCACCCACGCTTTAGCTGCTGCGAATATACTTGGTAGGGGGAAACGATCCTCTCTTTCTTAAAGAACCTTAGCAAAATTCTGGTGCAGCCAGAAAAGCTTAAGGTTCTAGAGGGACTTTTTATTTGTGAAAATGTTTCAAAGGTTGATTTTCTTTGGATCAGGCACGCTCATTTCCCAGCAAATTCACAGAAAGTCTTGAGAAGGAATCAGAAAGGGGGTCAGAGGATACAGGTGCAAACTGTCAGGGTGCAGGGAGCAGAGTCCCTGGGTCCCCTATAAGCTGAGAATAGTCTCTGAGAGCAGAGGGAAGCTGCTGAGCGAGGTAATGTTGGGTTTGCTGGCAGGACAGGTAGTAAGACAGATGCCCTTCTGTCTTTTCCTCTGAGTCTGGGTGAGTTAGAACGTGCTGGTCAGGAAGTTTTGACAGCAGTTCATTTCAGCCAGGCTTTCTCCAGCACTTGCTGGGTGCGCACTGCCATGGATACAGTGATGAAAGTACACCGGCCAGGGCCTCATGGAGTTCAGAGCGGTGGAGCCACCAGACAAACCCACCAGTGCAATATGGTGGAATCATGGTAGAAAGCAGGGGGCTGTGCGACCCCAGCAGGAGGAGGTCAGGGAAGGTGTCACAGGGTTAGGTGGCTTGAGGACTAAACCTTGGAAGGGGGTTAGAAGTTTGAGAGAGTCCAGGCAGACACACTGCATGAACAGAATCGTGGAGGATTGGAAGGACAATGAATGTTGGTGACGTCCACAGCTCTAAAAACTGCGTGACTCAGTACCAGGAAGGGGGGCCTGCCTCATTAAGAAGGCAGGTCCTGGGTCAGGTGCTTGGTGAGCATTTGTTGAATGCATAAATGAATGAAGGTATGAAAGAAGGAGAAAGCAAAGGAAGGGGGAGAAAGGAAGATGGAGAGGTTTACTCCGAGTTATAGAGCAGGTTGTTTGGGGCAGCCCAGGGCTTTAGAGACCTGCACATGGGAGCAGGTCCAGGGGAAAGTGTTGGTCTCTGGGTGCCCTCTGGTTGTGCTCAGGTCGGCACCTGGCACACAGTTAACACTTAGTACATATATTTTGAAGAAATATTAGTAGGTTCTTGAATTTGTATCAGAATAAGACAGATGAGGCGACATCACATGAACAGTGGTCTGTTTACTCCTCAGCACTTTTTCTTTTTTTTTTTTTCTTTTGTAACCTCAGCCTCATAGGATTTACAAGCTGGAACAGCCTCCAAGAATGATCTACTTTAACCGTCTGCTTTTGTGGATGAGAAAACTGAGGCTCAGGGAGGGGAGGTGGCTTCGCTTTCTGCAATTTCCATTTCCAACGGGATCTAGAATTACCAGAGTTCTAGAGGCCCGAGTTCTGTTTCCTGTGCTTTCAAGAACTGGGAGGCTTCCCCCCCATCTCCTCTCTCTGACCTCAGTTTTCCTCATCGACATGAGTGATCTCTAAGGCCCCTGCAGGTCCTGCCTTCCATTCGTCTCACTCACCCCACAGACACTCACTGAGCACCTCCACGTGTCAGGTTCTGTGCTAGGTTCCGGGGGAGACCAGAGGGAAGACTCCCCCAACCCCACCCCAGGCCTCCACCCACATCACATCATCTCAGCTCCTGTCATATAATAGTTTTTTTAATGCTTATGTGTCTGCCATTCTACCCGACTCTAAGCTTCTCAGGGGCATTTTTCATTTTTGCGCTGCCTTAAATTTTCCCTGGAGCAAGGCACAAAGTTGATGCATAGATTAACCAATATACTGATTATTAATTTTTTGTACCCAAAGCTCCTTGCCCTGGTAAGCGTTCACTGGAGTTATTCATTGGAGACAGTGAAATAAGCAAATAATTTCACCAAAGTGAGAATCGTGCCAGCAGGGGAAGCCCAGGGCCTGTGGAAGCTCAAAACATGGGCCCCTGATCTAGCCAGAGGGTGAGGGAGGCTTCCAGGAGGAGGCGACCTTCAGCTGAGCCTTCAAGGACAAGAAGGAATTAGGGGAAGATGAGGTGACAGAGACATAGGAAATAGTATGTACAAAGTGCTTGAGGCCCGCGAGAGCCTTGCCCATTTGAGAATCTGCTGGTAATTTCTGACAATGCTGGAAACACACCCTACACCTCTCCCCTCTCCAGGATTCCCTGAGGGGCGTGTGTCACCCACACAGGAACAAAAGCCAGGGGGGAGCTGGGTACTGAGCCGTCCATGCTGATGGGCACCCGGGGAATAACCCCCTTACACACAGCACTTTGAGAATGGGGCCGGGGTGCTGGCCCAGCAGGCAGCGCAGACTCGAAACGTCACCTCCCCAAGCTGCCGGTCAAGTGCAGCCAGAGCTCAAGGCGCATCCCTCTGGAGCCTGTGCATCGATTGAATACCACCCGGCCGGCCTTTATTCTGGGCGGGTGTGTGCCGTGGGCCAGCCTCCTTCCTGCCAGGAAAGTGAGTCATGGTTGTTTGCACTTTTCATGGAACTGAATCTCACCTCTTTGTGGGGAATATCTTAAAACCATTTTTAAAATGTAAACATTTTGGGGGACTTCCCTGGTGGCGCAGTGGTTGAGAGTCCGCCTGCCGATGCAGGGGACACGGGTTCGTGCCCCGGTCCGGGAAGGTCCCACGTGCCGCGGAGCGGCTGGGCCCGTGAGCCATGGCCGCTGAGCCTGCGCGTCGGGAGCCTGTGCTCCGCAACGGGAGAGGCCACAACAGTGAGAGGCCCGCGTACCGCACAAAAAAAAAAAAAAAAAAAAAAAAAAGTAAATATTTTTGAAGTTCAGTTAGTCCCCTGGTAGGCCCCATGTAGGTCGGATGGATTGGCTGGGAGGAGTGGGGAGGTGGTGGATGGAAAAGAGTGATGGGAGCCAGCGAACCCAGTCAGGAGGCAAGTTCAGAAACCCTCATATGCCCCAGATGCACATCTGCATGCTATGTCCCAAATTTCAGGGAGAAATCTAAGGCCAAGATGTTCTTAGAGTAGGAAGGGAGGAAGAGGAGAAGGGGGCAAGGAGCGGGGGAGGGAGGCGAGCTAGCGAACTCCCCTTGGAAACAAACACCCGCTTTCATTTAAACACCTAATATTATTAAAGGAAAAAACAGCAGGTTTCCAAAGTGCTCTGGAGTCTATCTGGATAGGTTGCTCTTGCTGTGAGGTTAATGTGAGGAAATAGCATTCTTAAGCACCCATATTAACCTGTCTGTTGTTCTGTGGACTGTGACAGCTGCATTTTACATCTTAATGGCTAACCATTTATTTCACTCCAAAAAAAAAAGAAAAGAAAAATGCATTGTTTTAGCTCATGACGCAGGTACTCAGGCCGGAAGCTTTGCCCCCAGAAACACGTTTTGGGGCAGAATCTCCAAGTGGACTCAAGTGGTTGCCACGAAAAGACCCCACCCCCTCCATGAGGCCCCCTCTGTTTACCCAGATCGTCTGGCTCTCTCCCTCTTCCGAGTCCCCCCTGGCTTACCTCTCTAGACCTTCCTCTGGGCTGCTGTGGTCTCTCCGGGGAGACAAGTTTGTTATCTCTGGGATAGCAAACAGTGTGTGGAAGGGTCCCCAGTGCAGAGAAAAGCCCTGAGAGCTAGCAGGAGGGCCAAGCTGGACCAGCTTCAGAGAAGAGGAGGGATGTGAGCGGAGTCAGGGCAAGAGGATGAGGAACGATCTTGATAAGAAGGGATAGCCACACTTAACTAGTACCTGCCTGGCCTTGCTCCAGGAACTTTCAATATATTATTTAATCCTCACAACCATTCTAGGAGGTAGGCACAACTATGATTCCTTTTTGAAGAAACTGAGGCACAGAGACATGAAGTCACTTCCCAGAGTAACACAGCTCTGAGTGGAGAGCCAAGGTCACACTGAGTGTTCTGTCTCCAGAGGCCATGATTTTAACCTCCTGCTATACACCCTCTCTAACCAACCTTTACACGTGCATTCATCCAACAAGTATTTATTGAGCACTGACTGCCACGCAGGCTCCAGGTGCTAGGGGTACATCAGTGAACAAAACAGACACACTGAGTGGCTGAAGACACCCCTTGAGGACATCTTGGTGACAAGACAAAAGTGGGCCCTGCCCCGTTCTAGCTGGGGAGGCACACATCCATCAACTGTCATTCAAAGAAGTACAAGTGCCCTGAAGAACATGTAGCAGAGAAAGTTGCCCCAGGAAGTGACTCCCAGTCTAAGCTGAGACCTAAATGGGGGAGGTGACTTCTGGGAGAGGAAACAGCATTTGCTCCCTGAGTATAATGGCCCGAAAGATGGCTGGTTTGCACAGAGCCAAGGAAACAAGGGGTACAGACAAGAAGATAAGAGTCGACGAATCATTCTGTGAGTTGGGAACAGAAACAAAATTTCATGTTCAGTGAAGGGCAATAGGCATCTCTTGAGGGTCTTGAATGAGAGTGACAGATCCTTCAGTGTTTCGCACAGTTTCCAAAGTTTTTCACACTCACCCTCTTTTGTCTGACAGCAGTCTGGTGAAGCAGGCAAATTGGGGGTCTTGTCCCAACCTAACTGATCAGAGCACTGAAGTTCCCCCAGAATGATCCCTAAGAATTGCAAGCGTGAGGCTGAGGGTCCGCCTGCTCAGGGGGCTGGTTGGAGAGGCAGAGGGGAGAGGAGACTTCACGGGCTGTACACGGTGTAAACCAAGGTGCCATGTGACACTGTGACGGGGGTCATCTCGCAGGGTGTGAGAGGAGCTGGGAAAGGTCGGGGAGGAAAAGACTTTCCTCTACTTTACTAGCCAGGTTCTTCTGGCTGATCTGAGAATTAAATTGACAGGAGACAGATTAGCAGGAGAAAGTCAAAAGCGTAGTAACGTGTACATGGGCGAGACCCCAAAATGGCTGAAGCCCTCACCTTAAATACCATCTTCAGCTCAAGACAAAAGAGAATGTTGGGGGTAGTAGTTTGGGACTTCGAAGCGGTGGGGGGAAGGCAGTTGACGTGGAGATGGAAAAACAAATGTTTGGTAAATAAATGTTTGCTGGTCCATGCAAATAGACAGTGGGCCACAGAGTAGACTCTGATCCCTAGGCCCTGTTTCCCCTACCACACGTAGCCCATATTCTTTGCAGATGTCTCTGGTGATAGCTCTATTTTGGGAACAAGCCCTCTATCTAAATTTTTTAGGCAATTAGGGGGAAGGCCAAAGTTTCTTCCTGAGTCTTTTGGGCCTTGATCGTTTTCAGTTCGAAATAACTGGCATACCAGAGAGACATTTGTCGTGGTGGGGTGAGGGGGCAAGTTTTGCTCCCCTGCAGAAGTGAAAGGGTCCAGCACTGTGCCTGTGGCATGTGGTCGATGCCCACTGAATGCCCATTCCCCCGCCTTCAACGGGAGGATGCAAGCATTGCTTTGGTTTTGCACACCGCCTGGCCACCATCCTCACCTTCCGTGTCAGCGTGTGTTCTGGAGGGTGTTTGGCGCAGTGCGTGAGAAAGGAGAAGGTGGTTCACGTTCCTTGCCCACAGCAGGATCCCTGTTTCCTAGCATCACGATGTCCTGCCGGGAGACCTTGCGGGAAGTGAACGGACTGGCCTCTGCCTGGATTCTGCAAAGGGAAACTCAAGAAGACAACTTTCCAGGTTTTCTGCTGCCCACCCCTGGCGCCCTACTACAGCATGCCATAGTGCTTTGGTCAGGAAGAGCCCTCATCAGAAAGAGCTACTCTGGAAATGTATTCAGTCAAAAAGAATCACCAGTATTTACTTACAAAACCCTTTTGATACATTTTTTTTTCATTTAATCCCCATGATAATCTTGTGAGGAAGTTACTTATTTGTCAACATTTTATAAAAGAGACTTGAGTGGCTGTTATTCATGGCACACGTGAAACAAAACCCAAACACAGTTCCCCTCTGACCCCACGCAGTCTCCTTTTAGCTGCATGACCATGTCCCTCTTGGGCCAGCCTTTGATACTGCCTACTCAGAGACATCTCAACAAACATTCCCTGCCCTTGGGTTTTCCAGCTCATTGGAGAGATGATTTAGGACATCATCCTGATCACTGGAAAAATGAGCATGGACCCTTCGTGGGGCAGGGTTGGGGGGTGCTATATTCTAGAAGTCATGCTTCCCAGGAAGCCCAGAGCTCAGAGTTACAGCCCTTTCTCTGTGGCACATCCATCAGACATCAGTAGATGGATGTCAGCCAGCATCCAAACTGTGGCATCGGGAAGGGGCCAGAGGAATGCGGCTGGCTCCCCGCCTCTTATTTTAACATTGCACTGGAAGGTCGTGTTCATTCGAGCTTTCAAACCAAAAATAAATTATTGTAATCCATTTGCTAATTACACCATGCTGAAGTTCTAGACGCTGTAAACTGCAGCCGTGATAGATCTAGATGAAGTTTCTGGGAGTTTATTTTTAGCCATTCAGAGAGCACTCAGTTTCCTAGAGGCTTCATTTGCAAGTCGGGGAGGGGACAGGGAAAATGCGTCTGCACAGTCCTTCCTGCCCTGTGACTTGGATGGAGCCATTTAACCTCCCCAGCCCTCCTCTGTACAGCAGGTAGATGTAGTAGCTGATCTTGAAGCCCTGTCTAACTTTAAGCTCTAACTCTCATTTCCTAACTTTGGAAACTAGAATGTGTTCAGACGTGGTTTTTGCCTGCCTATTCCATCCTGGAGAATGTCAAAAGCCACCACCCCAACGTGTTGTGAACCGTGGGACACAGGCCTTCAGAAGCCTCGGGCTGAGTGGATGCATGGTCCCCCTTTTCTGATCCTTATTGTTTGGGGGTGGAGAGAGACGGAAGGATTTTATATGTATTTTGCACCAGCTGTGTGCATCCTCCAGCGCTAGGTGCTTGCATGTGAGTGCTTTTTGGATGGCCTCCCCCATTCAAGGCCAACGTCATCCGTTTCAGTCGGCCAGTCGCTCATGATTATCTGTGTGTCAGGCACTGGGCTTGGTTCTGAAAACATCATGAAGGTGAAGTGGGTGCAATTCCGAGCTCCAAGGAGACCAGCAGGGGAGGTAAAGCGTGAAATGAATATGTTGAAGTGCTTTTTGGAACTGCAGTATTAGCCATAAAAGTGCTGAGTGTCATCGGAGATGTCACAGACTCATTCTGGTGGGGGTCCAGGTTCATTCGTGCCTAACGGGGGAGGAGAATCAGGGAAGGCTTTGAGGATGAAGGGGTATTTGAGCCAGGTTGGATGTATAAATAGGATTTAGAAATGTAGGGATTGGGTAAGGGAAATTGCACAGACCTGCTTTGGTAACCTTGGAAACCACGCTGGGCAGATCACAGGGACGGCTGTCCCTGACCAGTCAGCATTCCCAAATGCCTAGCAGAGCACATTTCTTCCCCAGATGCCATGACCTCCAGCAAATTTTCTTCAGTTTTGACAGAAGGATGACATATTTTTTTCCAAAGTGTGAGCATAAAAAATTCCTGTGTTTAGATGCTTCTGGATAAACAACCTTCTACTGTATTTGTGTGATTCTTGGGTGGATAGATGGATGCGTGGTCAGATGGATGAATGGATGGTTTGGTATCGTTGTGGTGCTGCCACAGGAAAGAGGTGGAAGCAATTAAACTGGCTGGGCTTGTGGGTAGTTTATGGGAAGAGGACATTGGAGCTGAGCCTTGAACAATGAATTTTCTCAGCTCACAGTGCAGATAAAGGTCTTCCATTCTGAGGGAGGCAAACTGGAAGCATGAAAATGCGTGACATTGTGGAGAATGGCGAGTTGCAGAGGCCAGGGCATAGGAAGGGAGGATGAGTAAATGTAGTAGCTGAGAGCACAAGCTTTGAATTAGACAGATGGTGTTTTGAATCCCGGCTCCGCCACATAGTAGCTGAGTGATCCTGGGCAAATTGCATTTCTTTTCTTAGCTTCTCCTTCCTCATCTATAAAAAAGGAGCATTAATAATAACTACCCCAGGCGGTTACTGTGAAGATTAAGTGAAATAGTGTTTAGCACAGTGATTGGCATGCACTTAATATGCACTTAATAAATAGTAGCTTATGGTTCTTATTTTATTGAAACAATTCTAATTAAATTATGAAAGATATAATGTTACATACCAATTTTAGGTCAACAAAAAACAAATTATGAAAATGCCAGTTTAAACCACAGAATTTAAGGAAGAGGGGGCTCCTTACTCTTTCACATGTAAAGGTGAGGCAAAGAAAAAAGAACTAGCAAAAAAGGCAGAGAAAGTCCTTGCAGGAAAAAGAGAATCAGAAGACACTGGTGTTGTAGATGCCAAGGCAGGATTGTTTCTAGAGGAGAAGGTGATCCTGCTGGCGGATGACCCAGGGAGGCCACTGCAGACTGAGAAGTCTCTGGAATTTGCAGTGACAACATCATTATGATCTTAAAGAGAACATTCTGGAGGTGGAGCCCCACCACAATGATTTGTGGGGTGCATGGGTGTGCAGGAAGTGGTTTAGATGACTCTTTCAGGAATTCTCTCAGAGAAGGAGAAAAAGAACTTGGACTGGGATGGGGACAAGGTCACGGGAAGGGCTTAGTTAGACGAAGACTATTTGAACTCAGTTATTTTCGTACCTTTTTAAACCCATGCCTTCATCTGATAGACATAACATCACTGTCCCCTTCACGATTCTGATATTCCGGCACCCATCACCCAACACTTACCCTAGTCCCACTGGGAGCTATGCCTGCCAAGAAGATTTTGTCTGGATGTATTTCTTGTAGTTGCATTTTAATAACAGTAGGAATTTAATGATCTGTTGGAATAAAGCAGGTAACAAATGATGTCGGCATTGAGGGTGATAAGTTGACAGATTCGAGAGACAGTAAGTAAGCTGACTTGAGTGGATGTAAGGAGTGAGGGGGAGGGGAGTCAAGGAGGGACCCTTGGGGTTCTGGTGTGGAGGGCTGAGTGAAGAGCCACACCAGCTGGTGCGTGTCCCTCCTCCATGTCGGTCCTCACCTCCACCCATCTGGGTGGCGCCTCACAGGCTCGTCGAGAGTAAGAAATCAAATGGCAGATGTGGTCATCATTTGGAAGCTTTCAAATGCTTTATAAATCTAGGTATTCTTATTAACATTGTTATAAGCAAGAAATGGTGCATCCAGCTGTCTTTCTTATGCACTGTCTCTGTTTTTATCTGCACAGCCTCTTCGTCAGTAAGTGTTGTAATTCTAAATGGCAGGAGGGAACTAGTGTGTATTGCTCAGGTACCTTTTTACAGATAAGGAAATGGAGGGGCAGGGAGGCTTAGAAAAACTAACCTGAGATTGCACCCAGTGACTAGAGGATACACGTTCTTTCCAAGTACACATGGAATATTCACAACAATTGACTAAATCCTAGGCTATAAAATGTGTCTCAGCAAGTTTCACGGAATCAGTATCCTGCAAACCACATTCTCCTGCCACTGGACAGTTATAAGCTAGAAATCAATAACAGAAAAATGAGTTTAAAAAAAAATACGTTGAGGGGGAGGGATAAGTTAGGAGTTTGGGGAAAAAATGCATTGAGAGATATTCACAAAAACACTTCTAACTAACTCATGAGTCAAAAAAGAAATGCTAATAGAAATTATAAAATATTATAAATGAATGATAAGAGAAATCAAATATCGAAGTTGTGGAATATAGCTAAGACAGCAAAAGGGAAATGTTTGGGAAAGAAGAAGGGCTGGAAATGAACTAATGGGCTAAGTATCCAATTTAAGAACAATAGTAAGGGAGGGTAGGAGGGAGATGCAAGAGGGAGGGCATATGGGGATATATGATAGGTATGGCTGATTCACTTTGTTATACAGCAGAAACTAACACAACAATGTAAAGCAATTATACTCCAATAAAGATGTTTTAAAAAAATAAAAACAATAGTAAACATAAATAAACAAGACAGCCCAAGGTTGCACAGTTATAAGTGGTAGAGCCAGGATTCAAACATAGATATGGCTGCTTCCAAAGCCCTCACTCTCTCCACTACACCATGAGCCTTTCTCTGTGCTGCTTTCCATAAATATGCCCAGTGCCTGGAAATTGTTTCTCCCTAAGGTTCAAAGAGCTGAACCTATAGGGTAACTCCCTGTATCAAAGGTTGATGATAAAGCACACTCGTTTATTCATCCGTCCTTTCCCTCATTCATTCATTAAATATTTATTGAGCATTTGCTATGTGCCAGGCACTGGGATCACTACCTTAGTCGCCTTTCCTCTGAGTGTTCCAAAACCAGTCTTCAGCCTGGGGCCCAAGCTGCCGCTGCTGCCCACCCCCCGCCCCTCAAGCTACCTAAACCTCATCTGCTGTTTGTCAGAAGAGCAAAACCTCGTCAAAAATGACTGATTTCTCTCTTGTCTCTTTCAACAGGTAGACTGAAATTACCATGTGTCCACATTAAAATTGCGTACTTCGAGGATTATTTGAAGGATTATTCTTAGACCCTGTTAAGAAGATTTAAAGAAAAGTGAGTTGATTTTTTTTTAACACTTCAGAGAGTATTCATGATTTAAGTTAATGATATGGGTGCTTTTTTATTCTACACGTTAAGTATATGTTAATAGGTAGATTTTATATTCATTTATTTTATAAGAAATTGTTTCCCTAAAAACAATGAGCAGGGAGTACAGGATTACTGCTTGGCTTCCCTGTACGATTTTAGTACATTTCAAAGGCTTGTGGAATCTTAGAGATGAATGGTTCTTAGAGCTGTGGATCTTTGGTAGGTAGGTAGACAGATAGATAGATGATAGATGGCTAGACAGACAGATAGATTTGGTCTGTGCTTGGAAAACTCCAGGGACTAATGAGGAACTGGTTATCTCCCCCCATTTATGATTTTTATTTTAAAAATCTGGATTTGACATCCAGTGTATCCACTTCTCCTCACATCTTGCCAAGCCTCTTTTTCACTACACAGTCCTAAAAATGTTTGAAGACAAAAGATCATGCCCTTCCTTGAGATCTTTTTTTATTCTTTGTCCCTCATAATTTAGTTTTAAGAGCAATTCCTTCCCTGGTCATCTTCTTTCCAACACTGTAAATGTCTCCTCAAAAAGAGGCATCGCCTGGAACACAGACAGTGCTCTATCAGTGTCCTTTGTCCCAGGAGATGCGTGAGAATCAGAGGAAGATAAACCCAAGGACCAGACCTGGGTTCCAGTCCCAGTTCTGCTCTGACGATGCTCTCGGGAAAGTCCCTTCATCTCTCTGAGATTGGAGAAAACAGGAGGGTAGGACAAGATGGTCCTAAGATGCTGCCCACCTCCATGTGGATAGTTTTGCTGACTCAGAGTAAAGAAGTTGCTGCTTCCCTCTGTCCCGGGCACTGGAATGGGCCAGGACTTGGGGATCAGTGGGATGTGGGTACAATCCCAGCCCTATCACTTGCTATGTGACCCTAAACTGTCTCTTCTCTCTGAGCATCTATTTCCTCATTTGTGAAGTAAGGATATTAATACATGTGGCAAGGGATTCGTGTGAGGTGTGCTGGGATAATGTACATAAAGCGGTTGGTACCTGGTGTGTAGGAAGTGTTGAATAAATGATAGCCCCTAGTAGCTGCATAAGTAGTGATGGGGCTCCTTACCTCCAGCTGGAGGAGAAGACAGCAGGTGGTGAAGAGAGAAGCGTGAATATGTGGGTGTGCTTGTTAGGGATGGGGGAGGAGGGGCCACATTCCAAAAAGTCTCATGCAAACACAAGCCCAACACTGGAAAGTTCATGAAATTAAAACTCTACTCAGAATCAGACAAGGAAAGATTGGTTGCTGCGGAATGTACAGTTAAAAGGGAAATTTTTAAGGAGGATCTGAGGGGCTGCATAGATTCTGCCAATCTCTGGCTGCTGCCACCGCCCCAGTCCTGGATAGTAAGGATTGGTGTCCCCAGAAGGAAGGTCCTTAGACCCCCAGTAGACCTGGGGGGCTTGAGAATCATCATATATCTGTATATGTTCAGAAGGCTGGTTGTGAGGTTGAGATGAGAGACTGAGTGTGAAAGGGATTTACAAACTGTAGAGCACCCTCCACATATATGTACGTTTGTATTATTTATGTATTATGAGATATTTCAGTACTTTGGAAATCAGGAGAGGGGGGAAACTCCATGTGTAATGAAGCAGTAGGGTCCAGCCCACGGATTCCTGAGCAGAGCAGCGTGTGTGTGAATGCATGCACATGTCTGTGTGTGTGCACACGTACGCCTGTGTGTGTCTGCTCATGTGTGTGAGTTTGTGTGTGCACGTGTGTGTGCATGCGTGAGAGAATCTTTGGGCCCTTGGGATGTGGTCATCACTCTGCACCGTGACTGGCGGCCTGGAGAGAGTGTGACATAGGAATGAAAGCACAGGGTGTGGGTCAGTCAGCTTCGCTCTATAACTGACTGGCCGTGTGACCTTGGCCGCATTTTTCCAAGAGTGCCCCAGCTCCTGCCTTTGTGGAGGTTAAAGGGTATGGGCAGGGCTACTCTGGGGAACTGGGAGGGAACTGCATAGAAGGCACCCTTCACACTGAGAAGGCGTCCAGGATGTGTGAGTGCCCTTCTCCTGTGGTTAATGGAATTTGTCAGAGTTTAGGGAAGTCTTCTTGACCTGTTGGCTGAAAGGACCCTACCCTGAGGGCCCAGGCGCCTGGCTGAATGGAGAAGAGCACACCCTTCAGCCCTGTTGCAAAGGCTCATTCCAGAGGTGTTTCCACACCTTGGCCATCCTTCCCAGTCCCCTCCCTCAATCTGGCTGTGGGGCTGATAAATCTTAAATTCAGGAGGACTGGGAGCTGTGTTGTCAGTGAAGGTGTGGAACAAGGATTTTTTTTTTTTTTGAAATTATTATAGCTAATGTCATGGCCTTTGTTCTTCAGACAGCTACTGGCTCTTCATAGCAGGGTGCTGCCCCAGGCTAACACTGCAGTGGATGCCACTGGCCAGAGGTGCCCATTTCGAGGTTTCCAGATCCGAGGAATACTATATAATCGTGTATTATAGTGTTTTTCGAATTGTGGGTTGTGACCCATTAGTGGGTCATGAATTTAATTTGGTGGTTCAAGATCACCATGCATTAAGGTGAAGCAAAGTGATCCAGTAGCCCATAGAGTGAGTGACGGTATTTATATTATGTATTCAACACAGGTCTCATATCCAAAATATATACAGCTGACCCTCGAACATGCAGGGCTTGGGGCACTAACCCTCTGTGCAGTCGAAAATCCAAGTACAATTTATAGTGGGCCCTCCACATACACAGTTTGTCAGTATCCCAGGTTCTGCACCCGCAGATTCAAGCAACCATGGACATATTGAAAAAAATCTGTGTCTAAGTGGACCCATGCAATCCAAACCCATGTTGTTCAAGGGTCAACTGTATAGTAGGAAGAAAAGAGGAAACTCCTACAAATAAGTAAGGAAAAGACGAGTAACCTAATAGAAAAGTAAGCAAAAGATATTTCAAACAGATACTTCACAAATGAGGATATCCAAATAACCAATAAGCATACGAAAGCGTTACCAGTTATCAGGGAATTACAGATTAAACCAGCAATGAAATACCACTATACACCCATAAGAAAGGCTAAAATGAAAAGAGAGAGGCAATACCTAGCGTTGGCAAGGATGTGAAGCAGCTAGAACCCTCACACATGTCTGTCTGAAGTATAATTTGGTATGATGACTTTGGAAAACTGTCTGGAAGTATCAACTAAAGTGGGACATATGAATACTAGCCATTCCATCCTTAGATGCACTCATGAGATGTGTATACACGTGTCCACCCTAAAACATGACCATCGGCAACGGCATGGATACATGGTGATACAGCCCCACAATGGAATATTGCCCCCAGCAGTATGAATGGCCCTCACAAATACAGTGTTGAAAGAAAAAGCCAGGCACAGAGAAACTTTATGACTACATGTATATGAAGTACAAAAACAGACACACTGAGCTGTGTTGTTAGAAGTCGAGAGAGCAGTTATCCTTGGGGGAGGGGCTGGTAAATGGGAGGGTGCAGTGGAGGCTTTCAAGGTATGGGTAATGCTCTGTCTTTTGATCTGAGCGCTGGTTACATGGGTGTTTTCAATTTGTGAGAGCTTATCCAGCTCTATCTATGACACGCACACCTACGAGACTTACATTTTGCTTCAATAAAAGTTTACACAATGAATGTATAAATTATGATTTATAAATGAATAGAAAAGAGTAGAAAACGCAGCAGGTAGTAAGAGTAAGTACTGTAGAGGGAAACTCAAGTTACATGTGGGAACTGTATGTGTGTCTAGGCTGAGCTGAGACGTCCAATGTACTCCCTCCTGGGAGTCACAGGCCAAAACATGGAGAGCCACTGATAGCGTCTAACCCTCTCATTTTAAGATGAGGAATCTAAAACCCAGAGAAAAGGGAATCAAGTGCAGAGCTAGGAGGAAAGCAAGGCAGGGGGAGAAGACTGACTCTAGGTCTCCTTCTGCCGAAGCCGTGCCTCCCGTTGCCACTGCCAATCGGTGGAATGGCGAATTCGGCTGAGCAGGCTCCGTCTGGCACCGTAGTCTCTGGGAGGCGGCCCCGTGCTTTCAGTCCAAGGGGAGCATTGTTTTCCCACCGCAGACAGGTAGAGTCGGAGACCCAGCCGCCTCTGCAGGCGCCTGGCTCTAGCTCCCCACGTTCCCTGCCTCCTCCTTCCTGCTTCTTCTGCCTCATCTGCTCCCCTCCGAGCTCCGGAAACACCACTGCACTCAATCGTGCTTTCATTTGTGTAAAGCAACTGTCATGCCAAAGCAGTTTTATGGTTGTAGAAGTTGGAAAACTGTGAAGAAAATACATTGGGAGAACACGAGCCGACAAAGCATGAGTCAGTCCTGGCTTTGGGCTTTTATTTTGTTACAAAATTGTGAGTCTGTTCCTCAGACCTCTCCTGGGAGGGGTCATGGGGCTACCAGCCCCTGAGGGCACCAGAGGAGCAGGGATGTAACCCTGTCTCTGCCAGGCAGAGCTTCACAGAGGAGGAAAACATTGTGCAGATTTTAAAAGGCTCAGTATGAACCTCGCACAGAGCCTGGAACCATCTGAAATAGGAGGGTTACATAACATCAGGGGCTTTCCAACTCTTTTGACTGTGACCCAAAGTACAGAACACATGGGGCATCTTCACTCAGCACACACCCCTACCCACACTGGGAAACAGGTGCAGTTTACGATGTAACAGCCCAGGCCCCCCCAGCACGGGCATCTAGCTGAACCCTGGGGATGGGACGCCGGAGGGAGTCTCAGCGGTTTCACGGAAGCCAAGAGGTTTGAGCTAAGGATCAAAGAAAGAAAAACTGCACAGGCAGATTGCTGAGAACTGGCCAGCAGGTGAGAACCTCATTTGAAAGAAGCCATCTTGCATTCTGGAAACGGCCTGAGTTTCCACAGAGTCAAGGCTGAGGAAATGTGTGGTGTAGGAGAGGATCCAGAAGAGGTGGACGGGGGCCAGCTGAAAGCCTCCATGTCCTGACAGGGAGTGTCTGGGGTGAAGAGGAAACATCGCCTGAGATTTACATAAGCAAGAAATGCCTGTAGCCTTGGAGACAGACTAAGAGATGCAGGCAGACGCAGGTATGAACCTTGGTGCAGTCACAGAATTTTGTTTTACAGCACTCACCTGTGTCATTTGCAAAGAAAACTTTCAGAGAACGCTTCTGATCCAGGCCTGGCTGAAGGCAGGAGCTGGAGAGATGAGTAAGACAGAGTTCCCGGCCTCGTCGTCCTGCCAGTGGACTGACAGGTCAAACCCAAACATTTGACATGGTAGTTATTATTCTAGGGCAAAATGTCCCAAATAGTGTTTTATGATACATCAGCCCCACAAAATGTTGTTTGAAAAAAAAAAAAAAAAGGAGTGTTTCCGTGTTGAGCAATCTGGAAAGTACTGTATCACTGACTCGCTCTTGGAAGACCTCACTGCCTCTAGCACTCTAAAGGCTCTGAGAAGTCCTGCAGGGAGGACGCTCATCTAATATTTCCCAAACTTACTTGCCCCAGAACACATTTTTGCATGTCTATTCAAATCCCTCTGTTTTTCCAAATTGATTTTGGGAAAGTCCATCCTAGAGAATGGCAGGAAGGCTGGTGGGGGGCTCTGAGGAAGGAGAAGTGGGCTCTGCCTGGGAGAGGACAGGGAGAGCCTCCTAGAAGAGGGAGATTTTGTGCCCACTCTAGAAGGCCCAGTCTGAACCTAGCACAGGGTCTGGCCCCCAGCAGGTGCTCGGTAAATAATTAATAAATGAAAGAATGGCTACTGCGTTTGCTGGTGAAAGGAGCCTGGCGTTCTCGGCAGAGGCTGGAGACAGAAAGTACTCAGAGCAGTAGGGCTGTGCAAGTGTGCCTTTGGCAGTTGAATGTAGGGTTTCTTTCCTCAAACTTGCCCCCCTCTCTTGACCGTTTTGGAAAAGGCAACAAACAGGAGGCAGCAAAGGCAAAGTGGCTTAAGGTCACGTGCTCTGGAGCCAGACTGCCTTGAATCCCAGCTCCATCACGTCCTAGCTAGTTCCTTGTACAAGTTGCCTTAACCTTTCTGTGTCTCATCACCTCCATCTGTAAAATGGTCCTAAAAATAGTGCCCAGCTTCCTAGCGCCCAGGATTAAGGGTTCCTATAGGCATGGCCTTAGACAGGGGCATGCAGTAAGTACCACATAACCGCTAGCAGCCCTCATCTGTTGGCTACTTTCGGTCATTGCCTCCCAGGCCGTTGTCCGAGTTCCCTTCCCCAGTGTTTCCCCGCAGACTGCGGTCCTCATATTTCTGAGTGAGGTGATCTGCACATTTGTTTTCCTTCCGCCAGCATCAAGAAGGGCCAGGCTGATGCTTCTGCGTTTTCAGTAGTCGGGGCTGCGTGAGGTGAGGCTCGGGTTCCGCTCCTGGTTATTAGCCTTCAACCACTCCGGCTGGGTAAATATTTCTGAGGGAGTCCAGCACATCTATTATTAATTTACCGCAAGCAGTTGCTGTACTTTCCAGAATAGCTCTGTGGACAGATGTTTTGTAGGCTGTGTAGAGTTCTCGTGACCTTAATGCTTTCTGTGGGGTGTGGTGGCAGCGTCCCTGCTGGCTTGGCCTCCCTGGGGAAAGGTGGACGGTTGTGTGAGCAGTGGGTATGGGGGTCCGTGCTGGATCCTGTGTAATTCGGATGATGGAGCTGGTGAATCATGTGCTTTACACCCCTACTTTCAGTATCATACCTGCCTTACAGGCCAGAGACCTGGGTGTCTTCCTTGAGATCATGCTGTCTGTCATGGCCTCTTGTCCGGGCGGTCACCAAGTCCTAGTGATGCCATCTCCAATCCCTTCTCTCTTGTACTGCCCCCAGCCAGCTAGTCCAAGCCACCATCTTCCTCACCTTCCAGGTCCCAGCTTCCCTGATGGCTGAACTAAATCAGAACCCCTGCTTTGTGTTCCCATTGAGCCCCCCACCCTGATTCTTTTTAAATCACTTTTCAATCTTTAAATTACCTGTTCTTGGTCTGGCTTCTCTGCTGGACTATAAGCCAATGAGGGTAGGGATGAAGTTCATCTTCCTTTTTTTTTTTTTTTTTTGGTATGTGGGCCTCTCACTGTTGTGGCCTCTCCCGTTGCGGAGCACAGGCTCCGGACGCGCAGGCTCAGCGGCCATGGCTCACGGGCCCAGCCGCTCCGCGGCATGTGGGATCTTCCCGGACCGGGGCACGAACCCGTGTCCCCTGCATCGGCAGGCGGACTCTCAACCACTGCGCCACCAGGGAAGCCCAAGTTCATCTTCTTAATGGTGCTCGACAAATATAAATCTCTTCCCAGTTAGCAATAGACAAGACTGTGCTTTTCCTTTCTCCCTCCCTCCCTTCTTCCCTTCCTTCTTTCCTTTCCTTTTCTTAACTACCGTTAAAAGGGGCCTAGTGATCAACTAGTCAAATTCCCCAGAGGAACCTCAACACCACAGTGGGAGGAAAGGAGGCAAAATTGGCAGGACCCTGAGCCCCAACCCCTCACCAACGCAGAAGCGACCCTTTATCTCCTTTAGACATTACAATTTTACTTTAGCTTTTCTTTAGAGAAAGTAAAAAGTGGTTCTTCTACGATAAAAGGTTCGGAAAACACTGATCTATTCTTAGATTCTCATTTTTCAGAGCAAAAATCTACCAAGTATTTTGCATATGTTCACTCAGATACAAGGAAGGTATCGTCCTCATTTTATAGATTCAGAAACTGGTGCCCAGAGTAGTTAGGAAACTTGTCCGTGGTCACACAGCCAGTGTGTTCAGTGGGTCCAGAATTCCTACCCAGGGTTGTCAGACTCCAAACTCTTTCCACTGCCACCTGCTGCCTCCCCACAAACCATCATCCAACAAACTGTGGCTTCCCGAGCCAGCCTCTCCGTCTGGCACAGCAACCAGTGGCCAGAAACAGATCTTTGGGATTTAACTGGACACCGCTTGCTCAGAGGGTCAGGGCCTTCATCCCTAGGGCTTCCTGGCTGTGTGGGCCGTGAGACACTAAGCAGAGAGAAGCAAAGACCGTGTAAGCCAAGGAAGAGCTGGGCTGCTCCAGCAAATTGTCCTTTATGCCTGAAATAAAGTGACTTGAGCTGGGATCCCTGAGTCCCTGATACCTTCAGCAAAACCTGGGTCTTGCTTCCCATGTGTCAGGAATTTCTCCCAAGGACATCCTGGACAAAGTGACAACCCAGGAAACGAAAACTGCTCTAGACTGTACAAGAAGAGAGCATATGTTTCATCGTGAACCTTAGTGTCTCTTGCCTTTCCTTTGTCCCCATGCCCAGGTTATTTTGACTTTAACTTGGGGATGAAGTCTGGCTTATTTAAACAATAATGACACCAGAATGGAGAACGGGAAATCTAAGTTCTCACCCCCAGTTCCCTCAAGAACTCACCGCGTGACTCCCTCTGGACATGTCACATGGCTTCTCTAAGTCTCAGTCTCCGCATCGTTAAAACGAGTGTGCTTGGACAAGATGCCCCTGCCCACCATGACAAGGAGAGTTCAGAGTACTGACTCTGCACCTGTACTTCCCAAGTCTAACTCCCAGATCCACCCTTATTGATGTGTGCCCTTCGGCGAGTTACGGAGGCTCTCATGGGCAGCTTTAGCATCTGCCAAGTGGGGTAGTGGTAGCGTCTATCTCATAGATTTATTGTGGGGATTAAAAGGTAAGTAAAGCACTTAGAATAATGCCCAACACATCGTTAAGTGATTTATTTAGTCCACGATTGTGGTGATGGCTGTGATTATCTCCATTCGTGGAACCATACGTTAGGATTCTGCACTTTCGTTGTCTAGACCGTGTCCAGATCTCCCAGTGGTTAGTATTTATACTTTTATTATTTCATTGGCTCAGAAAAACCATAGTGACAGAAAGCTTCATTGGATTCAGTAATTTTGAACTCGATGTGAATTCGTCATAGCACCCCTACCCATATTGTGTGAGACATTGATTCAGTTATAGACAATGCTTGGTGAGCTAACATACAGGTTCCTAGATTGTTCCAGGAATAATATGTCCCCGGTTAGAAACCTCTGAGCTAGGATCGTTGCTGTTTCTTCCGGCATAGTTCACGGCCCACGGTAGGCACAGAGTTAATGTTTGAATAAACAAGTGACCGGATGGATGGATGGATGGATGGACGGATAAGTTGTTGAATGAATGGATGGATGAGTCTGTTTTTTATTTGCCTCTTGATTTACTTTGAGTAGAAAGTAAAGCCCCACCTATTTCTGTCCCAAGGAAGAAGCTAGTCATAGTTTGCATGTTCCCCTCTCTTTTAGTGTATAGGGTCATTTTTCACTGGAGTCCTTTCAGCTGCCTGGCACTGACAAAAGATAAGCACTCCCTCTGCCTCTCCCATGCTTTCCTCCTCCAACAATTAAGGCTTTGTGCTGAGAAGACTGACTCTAGATGTTTCTTTCCCAAAGCCCTAGAGCCTTGTCTGGCTTCTACCAAGAGTATTGATGGGGGAGGGGACACAGACAGTTGAATTCAGGGAGCAGTGCCTATGGCCTGGTGCTAACTCGACAAGTCGGGCCAGGGTGGACAACTCAATATCTCTTCTGGGATATAGGCAGCCCGGTTACCTGAGCTGGTTATCCAGCTGTCTGCAGCCAGCGCCCTGGAAGTCCTCAAGCTCTGGTTTCCCAGAGTCTTTTGCTCCGCGCCCAAGGGAGAATGCAGGGCTGGAGGGGATGGGTGGGAGATGGCGGAAGCAGAGGGACGGGGAGCCAATCTCGGGGTGTGAAGAAGTTCACCCCGTAGGCACAAGGGGCTGCCGCGGCCACTGCGTCTTAGGGCTTCAATTCACAAATGAGATTAAAATGCCAGCAGCCTGCCTCTGTACACACACTTAGGAACACATTGGCTTGAGCTGCTTAATGAGTCTTATTAGTCAGGAATCGAAGAAAGGCCCGGGCAGGCGCCTGGCTGATGCCTCGTTGATTAGAACACTAAATGTGTCACCCTTTGAAAGCCAGCACTTGGAGAGCAAACCCAGGGTTGAGATCTCCTAGGAACCCTTACACTCCCCGCTGTTTCCGGATGTTTACAAATCAGTAAGCTGATCTGAGTAAGGGATGGTTATGAGGACATTTGGATAACGGCAAGGACAACGATAATAAGCATTGCCCCAATAATAAACAGTGGTTATCAAACCTGGCTGCCCACCAGAAACACGGAGGGTTGGTTTGTTTCTTCGTTTGTTTGCTGTTTGTTTTTTGTTATTTTGAAAATACACACTCCTGGGTCCTGTCCCTAGTGATTCTATTTCTCTAGGCCTGGGGTAGGAATCTATAAGTTTAACAAGTACAACATGTACTTGTTCATCATACTGGATGATTCTGATGTTTGTGGCTGAGCCCTGGCCATGAGAACCGCTACTCTGTAGAATGAGGCCACGTTGGACCCAGGTTGGCATCAGACTGTCCCTTCCTAAGCTATGGCCTCAGGTCTATTGCTTAGCCACTCAACCTCAGATATATCATCTCTAAAAAGGGATTAGGTAAAATCATGCAGCCGCTGTAGACAACAGTGTATGATGATTCCTCAAAAAAATGAAAAATAGGATGATCATGTGATAAAGCAATTCCACTTCTGGGTATATACCCGAAAGAATTGAGGGCAGGGACTTGAAGGGATAATTTATATGCCCGTGTTCATAGCAGCATTATTCACAATGGCCAAGAGGTGGCAGCAGCCCAAGTGTCTGACAGTGGATAAATGAATCTACAAAATGTGGCATACACACACAATGGAATATTAGTCAGCCTTTAAAAAGGACAGGCGTTCTGACACATGACACAACATAGATGAACCTTGAGGACGTTGTGCTAAATGAAATAGCTCAGTCACAAAAGGACAAATACTGTATGATTCCACTTATGAGGTACCTAAAATAATCGCATCGTAGAGACAGAGAGTAGAATGGTGGTTGTCAGGGGCTGAGGGGGAAATGGGGAAATGGGGGAAATGGGGAGTTTTCCACCCCAGGCTGAGCAGGTTGCTCCTCACTGTTGCTCCCACTGAGTCTCTCCATGGGAAACCCCACTGTGTATTGTAATTTTCTCTGTGTGTGTGTGTGTGTGTGTGTGTGTGTGTGTGTCAACACCTCCCCCATCTCCACCATCCAGGTGCTTATTCCCTTCCTTTCAGGTCCTGAATCAGATAGTAATGTGCCCTCCTCTTCCAGACCTTTCTGTCTCCCTCATCCTGATTCATTTTTCTTCATAGCACTACCCAACATAGATAATTGGTCATTCGGTTATTGTCTGTCTACCCTGACTAGCACTGAAGCTTGATAGAGTGGGGACTTGGCCTAGTTTGTTCACGACTGTGTTCCTAGAGCCCAGGAGAGAGTTTGAGGTGCTCGGCAAACAATGGCTAAGCGTCCCCTGGCTCTTGACATGCCCAGGCTGAACATCCCCCGTTCTCATGACCATCCTGGTCACAGCCTGGAGACCCTTCCCTGACACAGCAAAGACTACCTGCACTGTTCAGCCCTGAATAATTAGATTGTGATTTCTCTTGATGAACATACTCTGATGAACAGGTCCAGTTACATCATCTGTGGGGTAAAGTACAAAATAAAAAAGTGGATCCCCTGTTTAAACATTATTAAGAATTTCAGGATAGTCAGAGCAGAGCATTCACCCAAGCCTGGGCCTTTCTGAGTGCAGGTCCCTGTGTGACTACACAGGTCACACATTCATGCAGCTGGCCCTGTAATGAGGACCAGGTCTTAGAAGGTTGTAAATACCAGTCTCAGGGTTTCTATTTTGTCATGTAGAAAATAAGGAACTACAGAAGGATTCTGAACAGAGGTGTCATTTAAGGTTTATTTCATTTTTTTCCCTGACTATGAACTATACTCATTGTGAAAATTTGCACAAGTAAGAAAGATATGAATCCCTGTTAATCTGCTTGTCCCTCCTGCCCTGGAGGAACCAAACCCAAAAGGTACCAGTGAACATTTTGTTAATTCCCTTCCCTCTTTCTGAGGTTGTTTTGTTTTTGCTTTTGTTTTGCGTGTAACGTAGTTAAGATCATAGTTCAGCTACAGCTTCTTGTCCTGCTTTGTTCATGTGACAGTGGAAGAGGAAGAGGGGGACTTCGGTACGTGGGCCTCTCACTGTTGTGGCCTCTCCCGTTGCGGAGCACAGGCTCCGGATGCACAGGCTAAGCGGCCATGGCTCACGGGCCCAGCCGCTCCGCTGCATGTGGGATCTCCCCGGACCGGGGCACGAACCCGTGTCCCCTGCATCGGCAGGCGGACTCTCAACCACTGCACCACCAGGGAAGCCCGGAGAGGGACTTCTTAAATGCATGCTTAGGGGAGACCGGCCTGGAAGTCAGCTTATAGAGCAGATTGCGGGTGCGGAGTTGGCATCAAGGATTGAGATGGAGGCAGCTAGGTTCCTGGAAGAGAGAACAGAGGAGGCCCAGGATTAAGGGTCAGAGGTAAGAGTGGAGGGTCAGTTTGGGAGTTGGAGCCACTCTGATAGGAGGTGACCGCAATCCCCACCCCTTTTGAATTCCCTTGACCAGTGGGAAAGAACATCAAAGTCTAGCCCTGTCTTTCAGGGATTCTGCAGTGACAGCAAGCACTGGGGCCATTTCTCAAACACAACTCTTTCGCTCCTGCCCTCTAAAGCTAGACCTTCCCTTCCCCCTCCCTCAGGGCTCAGACTCTTAAAGCTGGGCCCCGGGACAGCCTATGACAATAGCAAGTGGGAATCCACGGACAGACCAGGCATGGTGGGGTCAGGGTTTCCAATGGTCGGTGGCAGACACCTCAGGGTTTAGATTTGCCCATTTTGTTGGTAATCCCCAGTGCCCGGGCTGGCAAAGGGGAGCGTTAACATTGTCACTGGATCCTTAATTGTGCGTTGTATGAATTTTCATGTTTCCGCTTGCAAGCTTAATGTTGCTTTCTTGGTGAGATTTTTTTTGTACTTGAGCATAAGAGCCTTGTAATTACAGAGTGTTGTGGATTGCAGAGGGTGATTAAAATGGATTTCATGAAATCTGAAGCTCCCTCCCCCTACCTCACACACACACACCGCAGCCACCACCGGCAATCCAATAGGCGACAGGGAGTAACTCAGACAGAATCCCACGAAGTTCAGAGGCTCGGGTTGTGAAGGATATGAATTTTCTTCCCCGTGCTTTTCCTCCCCGGGTCTTGGCTCTGCTCCCAGACAGCCCCCCTTCTCCTCCTCCCTTTCCTGAATGAAGTCCAGCTACATCCCTGACCCCCAGCCAACTCTGACCCCCAGGGCTGGCGGCTTTCTCACTCACAGCAATAATAAAACAAGAAGTAGATTTTCATCTTTGCTTTTGTACAGCCATTAAGTGTGTCTCACTTACCTTTACAGTCAGCCTCTGCTCCCGTCTCAGAGGGTGGTTTACTTTGAATAGAGGCCTGAAGATTGCTGAAACCTGCGAGGGTCTAAGAATTCCCATTTCAGCATCTCTTCTCCTAGGACAAGTTGATGCTTGATGGCAGTGAGATCTGCTCTTCACCTTACTCTGAATCAGGGAGGGCTGGCTGGTGCTCCGAGGATGTTTAAAGAATAAGTGACCTGGGAGCAGGGCGTGGGGAGGCGGGAGTGGGTGGCTGGAAGGCTTCCTGGGGGAAGCAGTGATCTGCCTTGAAGGAAGGCAGATCCCTGGAGAAGGACAGCAGAGAGGTGGGGAGTCTAGGCTGGCCAAACCAGAAGACGATGCTGTAGGAATGATCCTCCTTGACCCATGAGGAAACCAAGTGCACTTGTGCATGTGTGTAATATTAGTGCTGGAAGGGACTTGAGACATCACCTGAGCCAGTTCTCCCATTTAAAAGAACCTCTACTTCACCACAGCCAGCCTGACCAGTGGAGCTCAGGCAGCCCTTTTGTGTGAATTAGGAAATGATGCTCCTTCCATCCCCAGGTGAACACAAGTGAGCCCATCCCTGAATCACTCCCATCAGCCGTATGTCCTTGAGCAGTGAACAACCTGCGCAACCGTATGTAGCATCCCTAGAACAGAGACCGAAACTGGGTCAAAAGCAGGCTTCTCTCAATTACAGCTCTCTCTGTGCCTCCTAGCATACCCTCTGCCACGCTGAAACCCTCACCATACTGAATTCTACCTGGTTTATAAGAAGTTCCCTATATCTCAGAGCTCAGCCACCCACATTCTAGAATTTGAATGTTCATATTATATATACACAAGCATATATGAATTAACAGACCCTGGTATACTCACGTGTGTGTATACATCCCCTTCAAGTATTCAAAGATGGCACTGCTGATGGCAGAACGTGTATGTATACAGGATGGGCAGGTTGCCGCTTACTTCTGCGCTTGTCACCCAGCCTCTCCCTGCTCACACCTTGACCTTTCACTGTGAACGCAGGGTTCCCCCCACAGACAATATTTTTCAACACTCGGTCCCTTTTTGCTGATCCCTCTACCTGGAGTGCTTTTCTCACACTGATTCCACCTAGCAGATTCCTTCACAGCTGTGCTCCGGCCACAGCTCCTCTCCGAGGCCTTCCTTGAATCACGCTCCCACCCCTCTTTTTACCCGTGTCCCTTGTGCATCTGTTGCATGCGTGGCACCGTATTGTATCTGGGTTTCCATGGTAGTTTCTGCACTAGAGAGTGAGCTCCCAAGGCAGAGCCCACAGTCTAACCCATCTCTGTGTCCACAGTATACATCCTGGCACACTGAGGAGGCACCCACGATGTTTGTGGTTGGATGGATCTGATAGCCCGATGGTGAATGAGTTAGCACCGAAAGAGGAAGGGAGATCCTTCATTGCACGGGCCCAGGAAAATGGCCACAGCTTAATATCCTGGGAAAGCAAGGGCAGGTGCTCGACTGACCAAGGGCCTGTCTCAGATACCCTGTCCCAGGTTCTGGTGTCACCCTTCCAAAGTAGACACATCCCACCCATCCTCCCAGATAGGGAGCCTGTGGAGAGGACAACCTCTTTTTCACCCTGCACTTTGAAACTTAGCTGAAATGCACATCCCCATGCACCTGGCTGGGTCTCCCTTCTCCGCTTCAACTTGTAGATCCAGGAGCCCCAAACAGACAGTCCTTTCCTCTCCTCAGCCAGCACTGTCACCTGTTCCTACTCAAACTGTTAACAGGGAGAGGTGGCAGCTGCTAAGAAAATCCGCATGACCCATCTCATCTTTCTCTCCCCAGCACACATTGTCCTAGCAGCTCCTGAGTGCTGGGCCATAGCCTCTAGGCACCAGGCCAGAACTACCCACCCCAGGTACCCAGTGTGAGTGAATGAGTTAACACGGGGGCACAGCTAGCGATCCCCTCTGCTCCAGGGTGGTTAGAAAGGGGGCTGCCAGACCAATACAGTCAGCCCTGCTCTTCATAACCACACGTTCTGCATCTGCGCATAAGGAGGGCTGACTGTACTACAGCCATTCTATATAAGGGACGTGAGCATCCACGGATTTTGGTATCCATGGGTGTCCTGGAACCAGTCCCCCTCGGTTACCGAGGCACAACTGCATAAGGGCTGGGCAGCTGTGTAGTAGGTTTGCAGCAATGATAAAACCTGGTCCCACCCTGAAGGTGGTACAGGTAGGAGGGTCTTCTATAAAAGAGGATGGGCATCAGGCTGTGAGAGCGATCGTGATGGAGATGTACAAAGTGTCTCAGCTGCAGACAGGGGGATGGTATTATTTCTGCAAAAGTGTTCTAGAAAGACTTTACAGGAGAGGTGATATTTAAACTAAGCCTCAAAAGATAAGTAGAAATTTACCAGCAGGAAATGTCTCTGGGGCCAGACCATGGAAGGTGATAGGCAGAAAGTAAGGGAAGAAATGAAAACAACAATAAGAGCAGCTCTATTAATAGGTACTGACCGAGCGCCCGCTATGGATTATCTCATTTAATCCTTAATACAGCACTGCGGGTATCCCCATTTTACAGCTGAGGGAACTGAGGCACAGAGAGGTTCACTAATTGGCCAGAGTCACACAGCTAGTAAGTGGCAGAGCTAGGATTCAAAACTAAGCTTTGTTCCATAGGCCACCTTCTTAGAAACATTAAACTTCAGATATCTGTGTACCTATTATTTGGAAGGCACTGGATGGTACTTTCCAAATGTGGACTTATTAAACCCTCTCAGTAATCCTTTGAAACCTTTTATGCCCATTTTACATGTGGAGAAACAGAGGCTTAGAGGGGTTGCCCAGCTTGTCCAGCTCCCATGGCTTTGAACCTGGGCTTTGAACCTCCACCTCCTGCCTGGCTCCAGAACTCCCTCTACCGCATGGTAGAGCCAGCCTCTCTGGTTCCATCAGTCTTTTGCACCCCTTGCTTCCTTGCTAGAAGGCCTCCTGGGCTTACCCCCTGGGTGATCACAAAAAGAACCACTGCCCCAAAAGCCCATAAAAATAAGGCTGGTTCATGGCCAGGCTGGAGAAGGCTCACTTCACTGACTGCCTCTGCCCTCACAGCAGTTAGGCCCTGTAGCACCAAGCCTGCTGAGAGGGCTTCATAAATACTTGTGCTCAGCCAAATTTATTGGCAAGAGATATTAATCACATTTTAAAACTAAAAAGTGAAATAAATAATAAGTGGCAATATTCTGCTTCCGTAAAAACCACCCGCAGCTCCGATAGGTAGCTGGCACCTTGCTCTCTTGAACTGTCACACAGCCCTGCTCACTGCCGTAAATGTTACCATCCCTCCTTAGACAGGTGACCAGCTCTGACAGGAATTCACAGATGTGTGCAAGTGACTCACGGCTGCCCCGGCATCGTAAAATCGAGCAGACGGAATTTTCCTGGGCCTGCTGGGTGGCAGAGAGGAAATTACTAACTATGAGTCTGTTTGAGTCTGTGTGTGTTAGGGGGTGGAGGGCGAAGGCGGCAGAGAGAAGGGGAGGGCCGACAGAGAACAGATCCTCATCTGGACACAGTCACCAAACGTGGACCCATTTCTAGGCCAGGGGCATGAAGGTTACCAGGGTCAGCGACCAGTGCCATTGCTGGCCTGGGAGCACGTGAGGAAAGAGGGGAGATCTGTTTTATTGTTTGATTAATAGTTTGTCTTTTTCCGATTACAAAAGTAATACTATCTGAACGATGTGTCCTTCTGAGGGTATAACATTTGCAGGTACATGACACCCTTTTGGCCCTTTTGGGTGATGTTAATTTTGATCACGTTGTTAAGATGGTGTGTCAGGGTTCTCCGGAGATGCACAACGAATAGAATATATATATATAAAGAGACTTACATATCTATATATATGGGGAGAGAGAGAGAGAAAGAGATTGACTGATTGATGGTAAGGAATTGACCCACAATTGTGGGGCTGACCCATCTGAAATGTGCGGGGCAGGCAGGTAGGCTGGAAACTCAGGCAGGAGTTGATCCTTCAGTCTTGAGGTAGAATTTCTTTCTCTGAGAAGCCTCAGGTTCTTCCCTGATGGTGCAGTGGATAAGACTGCACGCTCCCAATGCAGGGGGCCCGGGTTCAATCCCTGGTCAGGGAACTAGATCCCACATGCATGCCGCAACTAAGAGTTCGTATGCCGCAACTAAGGAGCCCGCGAGCTGCAGCTAAGGAGCCCGCCTGCCGCAACTAAGACCCCACGCAATCAAATAAATAAATATTTAAGAAAAAGAAAAAGAAACCTCAGTTTTTGCTCATAAGGCCTTTCATCTGATTGGATGAGGCCCACCCACATCGAGGATAATCTCCTTTATTAAGTCCACTGATTTTAGATGTTCACTACATCTACAAAACACACTCACAGCACCGCCTAGATTGAGTAATTGGGTACTATAGCCCAGCCAAGTTCCCACATAAAACCTACCATCACACATGGTTTCCAGGTCCCCTACTGCAGTGTTTTCCTTTGCGGTAACTGTTTTGTAGGGAGACACTTCAGGACTATGTAAATATCCTATTTCTCATCAAATCGTTTCCCCCTCAATTGGCATCTATTACTGATTTTTGCTGGAATCGGTCTTTACAGGGACAGTTCCATAAAGTGCGTTCCCCGGGAGAGGGGATTGGGAACCTGGTTTCAGGCCCCAGCTCTACCACTCACTTGGTCGTGTGACCTGGGAGATGTTACCTGACTTTCCTGAGCCAGGGTCTTCCCTGCTCAAATAGGGGTGACCGTACTTGCTCTAAAGGCTTGGACTGCTTACTAAATGCAGTAACAGGTACCAAGAAGACGCTCCCCGAAGTCTGTGGCATCAAAGGCGCGAAATATATATGTCCATGCCTCAGTGAAGTAACAGCTGACTCGTCCTTGGGCAACGTTGATTAGCAGAGTGAGCTGAGACCACTGGGAAAGTCCCTTAAGCCAAATCATCGTTCTCCTTATCCCCCTCGTCATGGGATGCAATGTTAAATCCCACCATTAGCACTGCCCCAGGAATGTTAACCAACTGTGACAGGAGACGCCGTCTGAAAAATGTTCCCAGAGCTAGCAACATTGAAGCCGAGTCCTGAAGGACAAAGAGGAAAAGTGCTCCCAGTGGAGGGAGTAGTGTGGGCAATGGAGTTGGGGTGCGGGGAGGAAGAGGGAGAGTGGCTGTCTGGGAAGCTTGGGCAGGTATTATTGTTTTCCCGAAAAAACACAGAGGGAATTGTCTGTGTATTGTCCTTTTCCCTGTTATTACTATTATGATTGCGATTATCATTACCATTCTCAAGTAGTGCATAGTTACACTCTGGTACACACAGAAGAAAGCATCTCAGTCTTCTGAGTGAGAAGCAGCATGGCACAGTGGTTATGATATGGACTCTGGAGCCAGAATGCTTGGGTTCGAATCTCAGCTCTGCCACTTCACTAGTTGTAGGACCCCGAGGAAATTAATTAACTTCTCAGTGCCTCTGCTTCCTCCTCTGTAAGATAGGGATGACAGTAATAGTAACTTCCTCACAGGACTGGAGTGATGATTAGGTGAGTTCATGTTTCTTAAGGCCTTAGCATGGTACCTGGCAGGCACAGAGTAAGCAATGTGTACGTGCTGGATAAATAAGAAAATATATTTTAGACATTTACTTAAAAAGTTACTGTTTTCCTTCAAGCTACCCAACAACACACGGTCAGTGCTCTCATTTATCTCCAGCCTACTTACTTTACAGTTTACTTGGCTACTTCACTGAAGAGCTCGTCACTGCTGTCGTAGAAACTGCAGAAGACGGAGAGGGGGAGGGTCAGGAGATGTGAGTTCTGGCCCCAGCTCTGCCATTACCCTGCACTGTGACCTTGGACAAGTCACCATCTCTGTCTGAGCCTCGATTTTCCCATCTGTAAAGTGGGAGAGTTGAACAAGATGTTATCAAAGAGCACTTCCAACCTAAAACCCTGAGTGTTGGTGACCCGTGGAGTGGCTTTCCTTTCAGGGACAGGCAGGGGACTGGTGTCCATCCAGCACCTACTATGTGCCAGGCGCTGCTGGGTCCTCTCCTCACATTCTATCTGCATGTGGTCTTCACAGCAGCCCGGTAAGGGAGGAATTCTATTCTCACATTACAGTTGGAAATGCCAAGACTCTGAGAGGTTAGGTGGCCAGCTGGTCACTCAGCTGATAAGGATCACAGCCAAGACTCCAGCCTGGGACTCCCCATCGCCAAGCATTTTTTTTCCATTAGGCTGGCGTTCTCCCAGTTCAGCAAAGGTTTAATGAAGGAGTGAGTGAGTGAGTGAATGAACAAAAGCTTCCTTGCCAGTTATGCTTGGGGACATTTCTCCTCTACCTCCTCCTTCAAGTAGCTGCACTTTGGAGCTAGACAGATGGTTCGAATCCTGCCTTTACCGCTTACTAGCTGTGTGACTTGGGGCAAATTATGTAACCTCTCTGGGTCTCAGGTTCCTGGTCTTTAAAAGAGGGACGGATAATGATTCGTACTTCATACAGCTATCTGGAGGCTTGAAGAAAGAGCACGTGTAAAACATTTACTACAGTGATTAGAATCTAGGTAATTTTTTAAAATAATGTAATGTGGTTGCATAAATCAGTGGTTTTCAGATTTTGAAATTTCACAGGAAAGTAAAATTTCAAAAGAAAAGTTGCCAACTTTGTGTTTTGCTAAGTAAGCCGATTAAAGAACATAATTAACGTCTTCTAGCACCATTAATTGATATTAGTAACTAGAGTCTGCCCGGAACTGAGCTGGTTCTCACAACCACCCAGCTACTTGATTACCTCACTCTTTCAGAGGGCTGCCCAGGGTCAGCCCTTTACCTCTCTGGTTTAGATAAATATTTGCCAAAGTGAAGTTTGGGGACTCCTTTAGGTCAGCACCGAAAGGTTGAAACTAACTAAGGGGAGAGGGCAGGGGATAGGCACTGACCAGCCTGGCCCATTTGGCAGGTCCCTCCAGCCCTACCCTGATACAATGGAAATAGCTTGAACTAGGAGTCAGAAGATGTCGATTTAGCCTCACCTCTACTTCCTGTTTGCTGTGTGACCTTGAACATGTCCCTTCCCTGACTTGAGACTCAGTTGACTCATCTCTAAAATAAGCGTTACTGCAATAACCCTGCTGGGCCAACCTCCCAAGGTCATTGTGAGTATCGGGTGCCACAAAGGGTGCAACACATATGATAGCCTGTGATGTGCTGTTTACATGTGAAGGGTCAGCACCACTCTGATATCTGACTGCAGTTAAGGCGGTCCAGGCCAGAGCTGGGAGGGGCAGGGGGAGAGTCAGATTTTGAGGGTGTGAACCCTAGAGGATGGGGAAGTCCATGTTGTCACACATCCTTTGTTCCTGGGCTTCCAAACTGGAGGATTTTACCCAATGTTAGACCGGATTTGTGGGGGACAGAGGTGACATGAATTGTAAGGAAGCAATGACAGAAATGGGAGTTCCAAATGAAGCCAAATTATAGTCATTGGTTTTACACTAGCTATTAAATATGTTGAGAGGGAGAAAATAGTGATTTCACCCTTTTGAACTGAAATCGGGGTTAGTTGGTGGCTCACACCTGTGCCGTACTAATTTGTGGATTCGGTCAGATATAATTACAGAATTTAATTATAAATTGCACTTCACTGGCATGTGCATGTGTATTTATTTCAAGAGACAACCTTTCAACGTAGTTCAACCTTTCAAGATAGTCAACATTTAGAAAAGAAAAAATGTCTACCATAAGAGTGCTACCACTAAGCCTGCAGTGGTTCAACCACTAGCTCTGGAGGGCTGTTGAGGCGGGGCTTAGGGCCTTCGCGGGGGTGTTCGGCCCTGAGTGCTGTGGCCCTGGGGGATTTTATAAATCTCTCCAACTAGACAGGAGTTGCCCAAGGAGCGGAAGTGGGCCAGTTTCCTATCTTTTTCTCAACTTCCCCTGAATCTTGCAAAGTTCTTGTGCACAGTGGGATTCCTCAACTGAAGAGCGGCCCCATTCTTACTGTCTATCCAAAGTCCGGTAGTAAGTCCATACCCTTTGGCCCAATAATAACACTTTAATGGACATAAGCAGATAATCATGCAAAGGTATTTGTACAAAGATGTTCCTTTGCAGCACTGCCTGTCATAACAGGACTGGGACAACCTAAAGGCCACTTGCAAGGGCTGGTTAAATCCAGTAGGGTCACTCCGTACAAGGAAATAGTATGTCCCCTTTAAAAACAGGATTGGCCAGCCATGCATATGGATGTGAAAGGTATTCATGATATAGTAAGTAGAGGGGGAAAAAAAGCAGATTACAAAGCAATGTAAATAGGTTGCATCTTTAAAAAAAAAAAAAAGAAAAAAGTGACTGTGTGACCACACACACCTGCAGGAGACACCCAGAAGGATATTAATTGTGATTCCCTGAGTAGTGGGGACACAGGGGTCTTTATAATTTTCTTTAATGCTTTTCTGTGTTTTGGGTTACTCACAAAAATTGCTTGAGTACCTACTAGACAAAAAAATCCTTGCTTTTGAGTAGCTTGCAGTGTTGTTGGCAAGAGACAGAGAATCAAAACATACACAATTAATTCCAAATGCTGATAAGTGCTGGGAAGAAAATGAGATCCTTAATGTGAGAGAAACTGACTGGGGGAGGATGAGACCAATTTTAGCAGGGACAGCGGGGAAGGTGGCTCTATAGAGAGACCATTTAAATGAGACCTGAAAAGTGAGAGAGAGGCACCAGATAAATCTGGGATAGGAGTGTTCTGCGAAGAAGGAACAGCTAACGTAAAGGCCCTGGGATGGAAAAGAATTTTGTACAATAACCATGTATTATTTCTATAATCAGAAAAAAATTTTATTCAAATATCCATTTGATCCATTCAAAAAAACATAGGACACATCTGAGTCCTCCTGTCGCAGGGGCCCAGTCAGAGAGCAGTAGGAATAAGACTGAGGCTCTGAGGAAGGTGCCCTTCAGGTACCACATTGAACGATGCTCTAGAGGGACATCTCCCAAGAGGCCAACTCAGGTTTGGCTCGTTTTCTTGGAGGCAATTTTTTTTCTTTACATTTTGACATTTCTGAAAGCAGAAAGTGTCTTACAATCAATGTGTCATTTACACACATTGTGCTTTGTTTTCTTTTTCTCAAAAAGGCTACCACTGAACTGATGATGTACTTACAATTGCTGGTGTCTTTGGACTGACGGAATACAGTGATGTGTGTGAGGGATGCTAAGAGGACCGGCCTTGGGAAGTGGAAGGACCTTGGTGGAAGTCGATGCTTCTTCCTAGAGTGGGAGCATTGTGGGACCATAAGGATGGACTGTGTCTTCTAGATCTCTGTGCCCCCCAGAGCACCACCCATAGCCAAGCCTTGGGCAGGGCCCTGGGGTACAGAAATGCTTACAACATGGCCCTGGTCAGCTCTCAGGGAGCAACTAGAAAGGGAGAGAGGCCTATAACCACTCAAGTACAACCCTACTGTATAAATGCTGGGGTGAGGAGAAGCCCTGGAAGCTGGCATAGCCAGAGGCGGTACTCTTGGCCACTTAGGTGGGAGGGGGTAGGCTGAGAAAGCTTCTGAAGAGATTACCATGCAGATACAGAAGGCAGGAAGGGCATCCAAAGCAGAGGGATGCCGGCACAGGCCAGTGTCTGCAGGTAATGGTGTGCAACGGTGGTTGCAGGGCAGGGTGTGCGGAGACGGCACCCTTCCTCTGGAGGCTGTGCTGGGCCTTGGGTGCATGTCAGAGGGATTGGAGAGCTGGAAAGATGACAGGGCTACATACCGTGCTGTCCAGTATGGTAGCCATCTGTCACAGGCAGCTGTTTAAATTAACTAAAATAGCCTTTTAAAAAGCCATGAGAACAGCTGAGAAAAAAGTTAAATTAGATAAAACCTCAGTTCCTCAGTCACACTGGTCACATGGGCAGAGCTCAGCAGCCACATGTGACTTGTTGGACATATGGGCAGTGCAGATACAGAACGTGTATCTTGACAGAAATTTCCTTGGGGCCGTACTGCTTTCGGATGATCCCTTGAGGATGGGTGGGCGGACAGATGGACAGACAAAAGAAATAGCAATGACCATAGTGCTTACTGTGTACCAGGAACCGTCTAAGTGTTTCACATGTGTTGTTCCTTGAATGCTCATGACACCCCACAGATTCATGAACAGGTCCACGGGGGGACAAGGCTGGGGGCCATTTATCAGCTTTTCCAAACCTCTACCCTGCTCAGATTCTGGCTTCTCCTGAATGCCGGGTTCTATTGCTTGTATTTCTGAAGAGCGTTGGAGTCCTAGCTTTGCTAAAATGTTTGCCAACTCAACCAGATCATAGTTGGCCAAGAAGGTGCTAAGTGGGCATCCTCCAAATTCCATGATGAGCGCTAGGCAACCTTGCCAGGAAGTCCCTCCAAGTGTCTCACCCAGATCTCCAGTTGATAATGGGAGCTGTTGCCTATTTATTCTGTTTAATTTTTCCCCCTCAGAAAATGGAGGTTATAGCATACTAATATGGGCTTATTCTGTTCTAGGCACTGTTCCAAGCACTTTCCATACCACCTCATTTAATTCTCATAAGAGCTCTATGAGTTTGCTGTTATTTCCCCCATTTTACACATCAGAGAACTGACTGAGCCTTAGAGAGGTGAAGTAACTTGCTTACGGTCATCCTTTGTCCAACTAGTAAGTGGTGGTGCTAGGATTTGAACACGTGCTGTCTGGCCCTGGAGTCCGGTTCGTAGCCACGGCATTCTCATCATCAATCCTGTGGAACTAGAAGACAGATGCTAGGTGTACTTTCCACCTGTTTTGGCTGGAGTGGTATGAGAACTTGATTCTGTTCCAGAAAACCTTGGCTGAGAGGTATGCCCAGTCATAAGACAAATGCCTCACAACTGGGGGGCACTTTATGTCGTTTTTAGACCACTTCTCTGCCAGGAGTAGTTATGGCAGTAGTCATCCTACAGTTTCACCATGTTTTCTGGTTTACAAAGCACCTTCATTTGCATGTTCTCATTTCCTCCTCACATCAGCCCTGGAGGAAGGTGAGGCGAAGACTGTAGTTTATCCATTTAACACAAGGAGACCAGGGAAGTGAAGGTACCTGGTCGGGATCACTGAGTCCCTCAGGGATGCAGCTGTTTCTTGAATTCTGCTACCATTGGTCAAGAGCCTCTCAGCGTTGTCAGTGGGTTTCAAAGTCAAGCCAGCGTAGGGGTTGGAAAGCCACGACCCTGGGTGCCAGCGCTGTATGCCAATGTCAAGACACACAGTCCAATAAACAGAAATCATTTCAGAAGAACTCGAAACCTCCACTTACATTTCTTAGATGTTGCCAGAGACACCAAATCCACAGCAAAACTTCTTAAATCTGCCTTCTCTGTGTTCCCTCCACTGTACTTGCAGACAATAGCTTCCACTGTGTGTCTTTTACAATATTTATTATGAAATTTTGTAATAATAATACTCTTTCATGGTGAAGAGTATTTATAACAAATGTGTGGGGTTTAAAGAATAAACTCTCATGTCCTCACCAGTGGGCTTAAGAAACAGAACATGATACTGCCTTCAAAGCCCTGTGGGGTCCCCTTCCCACCCCTTATCCCGGGGAACTGCTCTCCTGCAGTTATTCTCTTTATAGTCTGGCTTGGTCATCTCGAGCCGCTGTAACAAAATGCCATAGACTAGGTAGTTTATAAACAGAAATTTATTTCTCACATTCTGGAAGCTGGAAATCCAAAATCAAGGTGCTGGCAGATCCCATGTCTGGTGAGAGCCCACTTCCTGGTTCATAGCCGGCCTTCTTTTCACTATAACCTCACATGGCAGAAGGGCTGAGGGAGCTCTCTGGGGTATCTTTTAAGGACACTAATCCCATTCGTGAAGCCTCCACCCATGTGACCTAATCACCTCCCAAAGTGATTAGAGACCTGATACCATCACATTTTGAGGGACGTTAACATTAGTTTATAATGTAGTCCTGGACCACCCTTCAGCCCTCTCAGAGGAAACAGGTAGAATCCTTTTTCAGTTAAAGGAAGTGGAAGATTAGGGACACTCGTGTACACACATTGGGAGGAGATGGGGAGAGGCTTCCTTATAAACTTATTCCTGGAGCAGTTTGTCACTGTGTCACTTGGAGCAAGCCTCTTCACCATATGGACTTCTAAACTGGAAAGGGACTGGGGTTTCCTAAGATTGTCACTTATTCTACAGATGTTAACTAAGCACTTGTGTTCCAAGCAGTGTCATAGGCACAGGGGATGTGGTGGGAAAATCTCTGACCTTCAGGAATTTGCTGTCCAGGATAGGTCTTGTCCCTGCTCCACCACTGGCTCTCATCCTCCCTTTGTCACCATTACTAACTTACTCATCTTTAAATGTTGGTGTGGGGATAAAGTTGCTGATAAATATCCAAGTGCCTGGAAAAGCTGAGGCAGATCCTGGCTGACATTGCTTGTAATCACTGCAACCCCTGAAATGACGTGTGTGAGGCACATAACGGGTCTGGAGCTTTGGGTACTCACACCTGCAGTTACCCGCTCTGCCACTAGATGTCAGTGACGTGTAGGAGGGGGGCAGGGAGCTTAGGGTGATGAGCTTTTTGACGAAGTCGTAGAAAAGTGCAAAATAACTGCTTACTGTGTCCTGGATGCTGATCTGTTATATTTGTATGTCATTTGATGCCCACAGAAACCCTCACCCCCATTTTACAGACAAGGAAACTGGTGCTCAGAAAGGGGGTATAAATGGCAGTCTCCCCTGCTCCATCTGAGAGTACCAAGCAAGACTGCTAAAGAGGCAGAAAACAGCCCTGGTATGAACGTGTTCAGCCATATGGCCCTTACTGCTACTAAACTGCAATGAAATCTCTCCACATATGAGACAGCAAATGGCTACACAGATGCATGAAAGCCAGAAAGCTCTGCAGTCATTAAAACCCCGTTGGATGCCCATGAGGGCTGCAGTACAGGTGTTCATTAGGCAGATACAAGGATGCGGCTGACTAGAGCCAAGCAGTGGGAGCAGGGCTCTCTGTGTTCTCTGTCAGGTATGTTGGAACCAACAATGGCTATTAGCATGAGCTTGATCTAAGGATTACGGAAAGGCCCCTAAGGACCCAGCCCTAATCTTAAAGAGCACGTGGATGCACAGAATGTCAGCTATGAGGGACTCTAGTCCAGGTCCTTTCTAAATATCCCTGAAAAGTTAAAGGGGAAAGTAGGGGAGGGTTCAAGGTCAAATTCAGTTGGTGAAAATGTGCATGTCATAGTTCCAGTGATAGTTTCAATGATGACATCGTCCACCTCCTCATTTTATTCCCCAGGGAGCAAGTGCCCATGGGAGGAAAAATGACTAGCTCAGGGTCACACAGACAAAGAGGAAACCAATTCTCTGACATAATTATCCACAGACCTTAAATTCATGGCATGGGGCATGACAGAGAAAAAGGCATGACCTACGGGATGGGGTGTTCCACAAAAAGACTGCAGGGAGATCTTGCCAAGGGGAGAAGGGCTGGTGCAAAGGCACTGGGGTTAGATCCCCACTGAAGAAAATCCCAGCAGCACTCTTTCAAATGCAGATCCTCCCAGGAGAGGGACCCAGGTGATGCCAGTAGCAAACCAGAGACCCCTACCCCATCACACCTACCCCCGGCAATGGCTAAGGGATGGGAATGGCTAATGCTCAGACAGGAGGAGGGAAGACTCAGAAGTCCTGATGGCAAGATTAGAACCATCTCTGTGTGATGTCTTAGGCACCTGTAGCCACAGGGTAAGTTACCAGGAGGCAGATTTCAGTTCAGCAGGATAGATGCTTACATTCGTACAAATTAAACAGTTTATAAAACCATTTTTATCTGTATCATCTCATTCAGTCCAGACAGTCACCCTTTGAGGGAGTTTTTATCCCCATTTAAGGATGGGGAAAGTGAAGGTCAGAGAAGTTCACTCATTCCCCCCAAGTTTTGGGGCTGTGATTAGAAACCCAGAATACCATTAGAAAACCAGAACACCGTGTTCTTTTCATACTGAAATTGTCCAGAGATGATATGGGTGGTGTTCATGATGTTTTCAATGGCAACAAAGTGGGACTTGTTAGCTACATTTTACAGATGAAGGGTCTGAGCCCCAGAAGGGACTGACCCATCACTCGCCCATCGTGGCACAGCTGGAACTGGGAGAGATGGGGATGAATGCAGACATCAGTCCTAAAGCCAATTTCTTTTTCAGCTCCTCTTCCTAATGGGAGTGAGTGAGCCCCTCGTTCCTGGAGCAGTGAGGGCAAGTTCCAGATGACTGTCCGCCAGCTCACCTGTAGGGTGAGCGCTCCCAGGAGAGCAGTTGGGAGGTGACGGTAGCCAAGGCCCCTGCTTCCTACCTGGAGGTTCCCTGGCTGTGCAGAGTGGAGAACAGCACACAGCCAGGTGCCTTGCTTGAAGCAAATTCCTGGGGAGTGATGAGCAGAGGTTGTGGGGTAGGGGGAGGCTGCCAGGAGCAAGGGGCCGGGAGAAGGGTCCCGGCAGAACTAAGTGTTTGGCTTTGAGGAGAAGGGAAGCTGGGAGAGATAAGCAGAGCAGGGAGTGACGTGATCAAAAAGTGTTTGTGAAAGACAATTCTCACTGAACTGGGAGATGGGGTCGGGGAGACATAGGAAACCCATGTGGAGGCTTTTGAAGATGCAGAACCAGGGGTCTGGGCAGCCCGGACCAGGACAGCAGACAATCCTGAGGACGGCCGATTCTGTGAGTTGAGAATAACCCCTGCGCCTTGGCAATTATTCTTGCTTCTTTGCAGCCTTCACCAGTTACCGGATAAACACCTCCCTTCTTCTCTGGGCTCAAACTTTACGCGACCAGTTTAGTTTACCTCGGGTCGCTGTCTTCTTGGTTTCACTAAATTATCTGTATAATTTTAGGTTTAATTTGCTTATGGTTGGTCTGTTAACTCAGAATTGCAATCCAGGCAGTGTTCATTCATTAAAGTCTCTTAATGTTTTAGATCTGATTTTAAAGGAAAAGGAACTTGTGATGTAAAAGCCCAATGAGGAGTTTGGGGATGAGAAATATCACCTACTGTAAACCTGAAGTTGCCAAACGGTGTTGAGACAGGTCCACACGTTCGCTATTCTGTAATGTCTTGGAAATGCCACACGGAGTGTTGATTTTTCTGTTCTCAGCTTACAGGGCAACATGGTGTTCACTTTTTCTATTTAGTTTTGGAGAAAGTTCAGGAGAAAGAAGAAATTCCTTTGTCATATTTCGAAGAGGACAAAAGTACAACCTGACTTTTGTGTGGTGAAAACGTGGGAAATTTCCATTTCCGAGTGTCTAGGCTAGAGGAAGCAAGCTGAACTTTGAGGCTTGGTTCCCGGGCCCTGGATTCAGAGGAGGGGATGCCTGGCAGGGGCTGAGCTGTACCAGAAAGTCAGCAGTGGTTCATGTTAGAAAATTCAGCTTGGGGTTCCTTCCCCAGCCTCCAGGGTCATGGACTCCAGTGGTGAGAAAGACCCTCTTCTTAGCCAACCTTACATGCCCAAAGAAAAGAAAAAACATCCCCAAGGAAAGAAAATCTCTCCAACCAGTTAACTCCTTCAGCATGTTTGAGAAGGCAGCACAGGGCAGAGATGGGGCCTCTGGACTCCAGGCCCTCCAGATCTGTGGCAGTGACTAGCAGCATGCCCTTTGCACAGGAGCCCATCTCTGTTTCCTCATCTGTAAAATGGGGATACATAGAGCCCCATCTCAAGAGTCATTGTGAGGACTCTATGAGATGGTGAGTTACTTCTTAGCATATACTGAACAAATATTAGTTATTGCTATTACTAGATTTGTCACTGAACTTGTATTTAACTATACACAGGAACAAATTAAAAGTGTATGTGTGCCTGGGAGGCTTGGAATTGGTTTTCCAAGAAAAGAGATTTAAATGTGTGAGAAAGGAACAAATTGTTCCCTTAGAGACTAGGATATCCTGGGAAATTTCCTATAAGTTGCTGAGACTATGTCTTCTCATAGCCAGAATATTCCAGGGAACAGGGGAGAAGTCAGCCAGTGGCCCAGCTGTTGGCTCTACAGGGTCAATGATCCATATGTCTGGCCGGGTTTGTCCTTCTGGCATCCCAGCCTTGGGGGCAGGGGGGTCGCACATCCCAAAGAGTGGCGGCCCTGGGTGGCTTCCAGACAGCTGCTTTGCTGAAAAACAGAACACAGGGGGAGTCTGAGGCACACCAGGAGAAGGGAGGATTGGCGCTTTCCTGGCTCGGGTGGGCCTTGTAGGCAAGGGAGCCCCAAACCGTGGAGGGGGCAGGGGGACTCCCCAGGGGCCTGAGCCATCGCACTAGATGCTGGTGTTGAAGAGCTCCATCTGGGAACCTCCCCACCTCACCCCACCAGCAACAGCAGCAGTTTTACCCAACACTTTGGCAGTACATCATCCCAATCCATCTCCTTGTTGAGTCGACAGGCCTTTCTTATTGACTGTGGACTCAGTGTCAGCCCCGTGCTGGCCACCAGGGGGAGCAGGGTAGTCGTGACAGTGAACACTTGTTGATTTCTTCCCACAAGCTAGTCTGGCGCTGGGTGCTTCCTGGGATGGTCCTCGGCACACTAGGTCCCTGAGGTAGGTAGGCAGGCAGGATCCCCCACTTTGAAGAGTAGAAACAGAGACCCAGAGAGGTCATGTTACTTGTGTAAAGTCACACAGCTGGTAAGAGGCAATGCTGGGATCCAGAGCCAGGCTCTGACTCTAAAATCCACACTTGTAACCTCTACTGTATGCATTATTGCCCTGAAGTGAGTTACCATCTGGCAGAGAAGCAGAGATGGCACTCACAGGGCACATCATGGACCCTCTCTGGGTTAACCCAGGCTGGCTGGTCTTAGAGGCTAGATACTGCAATGGGAACATAGTGGGGTTAGAAGCAAATACAGCCAGGTTGAGCCCTAGTTCTGCCACTTACTGGCTGTGGGGCATTAACCCCTCTGAGCTTCTGCAAATCAGATAAAGATATTTATTTTGCCAGATTACTGGAAGAAATTGTGATAACTGGGTGTCCCGGTACCTCCTAGGTGTCTTTAAATGGCAAGCAGTACTAGGATTGCTTGGGCCTGGGAAGTTACAGCTACAGGGAGCAGTGGGGGTTTGCTCCCCTCCCATCAGGAAGACCAGGCTAATAATCACGAGGGCCTCAGTTGGGAAGAGAACTCCAGAGGTCACCAGGCCCACAGCTCTTCTGGCAGATTGCAGCCTGGAGGTTGGCCCTGGCAGGGGACTCATCTTGTTTTATAAACTTCCCAGGGCTGGATAATGCAGCCTCCTCTCACCACTCATTCAAACTGATGAAAGAGTTTGAAAGACTGTAAAGGAATGTGTACTCCCTATTAAAGACATAAGTTGTAAGTTTTGTCTTTGTTGGTCAAGAAAGGCTTGCTGAGTGTGGGGTGCTGCACGAGGACACAGAGTGTGACAAGCAGGGGTTTGGTGTCAGACCTGGATTCCAATCCTGTCCTGCTGCTAACCTCTTGGGCACGTCACTTGACCTCTGTGAGCTTTCACTTCCTCCTGTGAAAAGGGGGCAGTCCTAGCTCTCTGGAAGGGCTGCCATGAGGACCGAAGGCTGGCTATAGGGCTGCTGCTGTAGACAGAGCTTCCCAACTGCAGCCTGGACCCCATTTCCAAGAGTGACCCGGCCCTGCTTCTTCACCCCTCTCCCCATTCCCTATCAGATGGACCAAAAGTGCCCCGGCTGATCCAAGATCCTGGAGATGGACACATCTCCTGCCAGGCGTGGCTGACTCCAGGCTATCTTGCGGGGGAGAAGAAACAGATCCAGCCCCAAGCTGGGTCTAGCCTCAGATACTTTGATCTATCCCTGGACTAATGCATAGCTTGGAGCTGGTGCAGGCGCTGCTCTGGGACAGCTTGGAGCCGCTGGCAGCCTCGTAAATCAGGCCTCGGCCTTTGAAGCTTCTGCAAGCTCCCTGGGAGAGCCTGAGCAGCTTGATCTTCTTGCCGAGGGATCTCCTCCCCCCTGGTCTGGAGTCTCCAGGAGTGACGGGGGCCTGATTTACGGAGGCCTGTGACTTATGGAGGTCTGTGACAGCAACAGCCTGGCCTGGGAGAGGAGGCCCAGTAAAGAACGAGTCTCCCTATGACCTGGTCTCCTGGGCCAAGGAGACAGTTGGAGCTACCCCGAAGTGGGGGGTTGCCTCCCCCTGGGCCTGTGTGGGCGACACTCCCATCCCTACTAGAATTCGGGCCTCCTTGCTGGAAAGGCTCATCTCTTCCCTCCAGAGTCCCTTCAGACAAGAGTGAGGGAAGGAAGGGACTCTAAGTTGACTCCTGGAGAGCGGCATGGTAGAGGGAGCTGGGTTTGGAGTCACATCTGGGCTCCTGTCCCAGCTCCAGCATTTCCTAGGTGTGTGGCCTTGGACAAGTCTTTTCACATTCCTGAGCTTTGGTTTCTTCTTCTGTCACTTGGGGTTAATAAATGGCAATGGTCTAGAGTGGGTGGGACGGGTAAATGAGCCAGCAGATGTAAGGCACTCTGCACAGTGCCTGCACACCCTCGGCTCTCAGAGAAACCTCTGCCCCCTCCTTTCTCCTTCCTCAGTCCGAACCCCCAGGCCTGGTTCCAGCTCCATGCTTGGGTCACTGTGCAGGCCTGTGCTCTCCAGGCAGGGATCTATGAATTAGTCTCTGACCATCCCAAGCGTCTGGACCACTCCCAGTCCAGTAGCCACTATCCACATGTGACTTTTGTACTTTTGAAATGTGGCTAGCGTGACCAAGGGACTGACCTTTATCTCACTTTAATTAGAAATTTAAATTTAATGAGCTGCAGGTGGCTAGTGGGCTGCCATATTGGACAGCATAGTCCTGGACCATGAGGCAGACCTGACTTGCTTGGTATTGACTTAAATATGTGACCTTGGGTGAGCCATGTCACCTCTCTGCACTTCTGGTTTCCTCATCTGTAAAATATGGGCCGTTGGTACAACTAGATGAGGCAAGAAAACGTGCCTCATTTGTAGACACACATGTTCAGTATGCTTATTCAGTGTTTATTGAGCTGCGAGCAGTTGAGAGGGCATGACCCCGTTCTTTGGGACGTCATGCAGGTGAGATGTTCACCTATGACGCAGAGACAAAGGGGCAGTTCCAGCCCCTCCTCCAGCTTTTTCTGACCTCTAAGCCAGTCCCACTCGGGCTGGGGCCTCCGTCTTCTCTGCTCCGAAGACTTTCCAAATAGGACCATAACTACTTTCCGGATCAGCATCTCCCCATGCTTCTCCATCTTAGCAGCTTGACCTCCAGAGTTTATCATCAGACGGTATCTAGTTAGAGGCTGTAGCCACCATGCAGGAGAGAGAGGATGGGGCCTTGAATGGGGTGGGTGCCTCAGGAATGCGGGGAGGGGGAAAGGAAAGTAGATCCTCTCCACCATCCTTACAAGGTGATTTTTAGTCCTCATACCTGTCACTTCACGGCCCCGAGAGGGCCACCAGAGCGCATGTGTTACCACATTTAAGACGTGAATTAGGAGAAAAGTGGTATCACCTACAACCCTCCCCAAACTCCCTCTGCCAGTGGACTTCCTTTTCCACCTTATTGGCCAGACGTGGGTCACATGGTTACCGTTAGCTGCAAGGGAGGCTGGGAAATGGGGTGTCTGGCAAACAGAAAACAGGCTTGTCTTGACTGCCTGAACCAAATCATGATTCATTGCCCAGGCCTGAGCATGTGGCTTTCCCAAACAAAATTGGGTTTGCATTAGTCTGGGGAAAAAAATGGCCCTGGGGTTGGCCACTAATACTGCCTGCCTCAGTAACCATTGCACAATTAGTACAGCACTTTACAGTTTACCAAGCACTTTTGATTTGTGATTTTCCAGTTTGTGAGACAGCACAGGGATTGGAATCCGCATATTACAGATGAGGACGACGAGGCTCTGAGAGGTAAAATGGCTTAGTGGGCCAGTAAACACTAGATTCCAGTTCTCCAGACCCTCAAGCTGCCTCCTGTGGATTGGGAAAATGACCCCAGCTGAAGGCAAGGACTAAAAGTCATTGAACTTTGTATCGCAGATATCTGGCTCAACGGCCCGGCACAAAGTAAGTGTTCAGTAAATGTTTCATGGATACATTAATGAATGCATTGCTTTAATTAATTAGTCCTCATCCCTGCCACTGAGGACTTCAATTAATTTATTAACTTGACCCAGGGTGCATGGGATGGGAGTAATGGGAGTTGGCCACCTATGCTTCCTTCAAAATAGGGAAGCATTGGGCCTCCCTGGTGGCACAGTGGTTAGGAATCCACCTGCCAATGCAGGGGACACGGGTTCGAGCCCTGGTCCAGGAAAATCCCACGTGCCGCAGAGCAACTAAGCCCGTGTGCCACAACTATTGAGCCTGCACTCTAGAGCCCACGAGCCACAGCTACTGAAGCCTGCATGCCACAACTACTGAGCCCACATGCCACAGCTACTGAAGCCCCTGCGCCTCGAGCCCGTGCTCTGCGACAACGGAAGCCACCGCAATGAGAAGCCCGCGCACCACAACGAAGAGTAGCCCCCGCTTGCCGCAACTAGAGAAAGCCCGCATGCAGCAACAAAGACCCAACACAGCCAAAAATAAATAAATTTATTTAAAAAAAAGAAAAAATAGGGAAGTATCGTCCCTTTCCACGCCTGACTGGCTGGAAGCATGTCACTCCCTAGCACTCGAGCTAGACATGTGAGAATACAGAGGCCAGGCTGAGGGGGGCCCCGTAGCCAGGAAATGGTTCACACACGTGACTCAGCCTCTTGAGAACTCAGTCCCGAAGCCAGGAGTGCTCCCTCAGGGGACAACGAGAAAGTTTGCTGGGAAAGAGATGAGGAGGGGGAGCCAATGGTCATTTGCCCAAAGAGTAAAGCAATCTGGCTCTACCAGCCTTGCAAATGGTTCAGCTCAGCAAACATCGTATCCGTTGCCACAAACCTATTTCAAAAACTTGCACTTGTTACTTTGAAAGCCAGCCTGGCCCACCAGACTGGGTGCTCCTCAAAGCAGACTCTGGGCCTTCCCTGGTGGCGCAGTGGTTGAGAGTCCACCTGCCGATGCAGGGGACACGGGTTTGTGCCCTGGTCCCGGAAGATCCCACATTGCTGCGGAGCGGCTGAGCCCGTGAGCCATGGCCGCTGAGCCTGCACGTCCGGAGCCTGTGCTCCGCAACAGGAGAGGTCACAACAGTGAGGCCCGCGTACTGCAAAAAAAAAAAAGCAGACTCTGAATCCTCTCTGCATCCCCAGTGATTGGCAGCACAGGGATAGGGTAGTTGGATGTAAAGAAGGAAAAGGACCACCCCTTGCCTCCAGGGCTCATTGTTTTTTGAAGGAGACAGATGCCCACCTACACGACAGACACAGATTCCAGCACACTGAGCTGTTTAGCAGACACGCAGACACTGGGCTGGCTGCGGTCGTGATGGGACGATGGGGCCACAGGTAGGAGTCAGACTGCAGGTAAGAAGGGAGAAGGGGTCTGATGAAGCTCCTAGAGGATTTAAGTCTGACTTCCATGAAAGGAAGGAATTGTAACTGGCAGCCAGCAGGGGAAGGGTATTCTGGATAGAGGGCCCCATGTGTACAAAGGCTTGGAAGTGGGAGAGGACAGGTGGGCAGGGCAGACTGGCATTGAGTATAATGTGTTTGAGAAAAGGGGGTGGAGATGAGACAGGTAACAACAGGTATCAGGATGTGAAGGGTGGTGTTGACATCTTATACTTCTGTACTTCTCAGATCCCAATGTCATAGGAATCACCTGGGGACCTAACTGCAGATTCTCGTTGAGTAGGTATGAGGTGGAGCCTGAGATTCTGATTTCTAATAAACTCCAGGTAATGTTGATGCCACTAGTCTGTGGCTCAAAGCTACTCTGAGTAGTAATGCTTTAGGCAATAGGGAGCCATTGAATGTTGTGAGCAGGGACATGACGGTAATCTGATTTGCTTCTTAGAAAAATCACCCTGAAAGCTGTGAAGAGGCTTCAGCAGGGTAGAGGTATGCAGACAGGGCGAGAGGTTTATTTTTTCTATATCTCCAACACCCTAGGATGGTATAAAGGAATAAATTGGCCTTTTATGATAGACTTTTTAAATGAAAAGACAGGAAGAATAGATGAGTCAAGTTATGCCAGGCTGATAAGCCAATATTATATAAAACACTCCTTCAGGCAAACAAATTGGGAATATGTCTTAAGGCAGTGGTTTTCTAACTTGTTTTTGGCCAAGGATCTCATTGCTTAAATGAAACCCTAAGTGGAGGCCCAATATGTGAATCAGATAAAAAACAATTCAGTGCCCTGGTTGGTGCAGGGGTGGGGGCCCTGGACCTGACACCCTGCTCCTCCCCTTTTCTCCCCTCTCCCAATGACTGGCAGATTCCCACTGCATCACCAGACTCTGGAAAGCATCAGGTGCCCCCAGGAAGCCAGCCCAACTGGCTGGGTGAAGTGACTCTTCTGCAAGATTCTGGATCGGGGTTATCTGTTTCTGGCTCGGTTTCCCCTGCTAAACAGTGCAGGCCTACAGGAAAGGACCATGCAAGACCACCTCGGAATCCTCATGCCCAGCACAGGGACCTGGTCAGACAAGGCACTCAGGGAAGGTTGATGGGCAGAGGTGGATAGGTGACCCAGCAAATCCCAAAGAAAGGGCTTGAGTTCTCAGAGCCCCAGACATATAACCCTGTCCCTTCCAAACAGGAAAGGTAGTGTGGGCAGCAGAGAGATGCAGGGGATGGAGTTGAGATTTTAGGGCAGAACAATTCTGGGTTCAAATCCCAGCTTGGGCACTCACTGACAGTGCAACCTTGGATAAGTCATGAGCTTCTCTGGACGTTGGCTTCTCATCAATCAAATAGGAATAACAAGTCCTCCTTCGGACTTGCAGTAGAGAATGAGTGGGTTCAGATGAGAGCAATGCTTTCTAACCAGTGCGGCCCTCTTCACACGCCGCCGCTGTCGCCCGCTCACAGCCTGCCTTTCTTCTGTGCAAGTGTCTGCACACTGCATTTAAGCAGGAAGCATCAGTCACACTGACAAATCTCTGTGCCCCTGGGTGGTGCTCCTAACCAGTTAGAGGCTTGGCATTTATTCTCAACTGTTTGTTGTTATATTTTTCAAATAGCCGAGTATTTAAATATCATCAGTCTGATGGCTCCTAGAGATTTGTAGCTCTTGTGCAGTGCTGGCAGGTGTTCCAGATGGCAGCTGCAGCCTAATGGAAGGGACAGTGGGCACCAGAACATGGAGATCAAGTCCCGGCTCTGATCCTTGCCAGCTGGGTGACCTTGGACACGTCACTTCACCTCTGGGAGCCTTAATTTTCTCAGTAAGGATAACAAATATTTGTATAGGACTTCCAAGCCACATCCACCTGCTCCTGTGACACTCCAACCTCTGGATATAACTGATCTTCATCATCTCCATGATATGGCTTAAAAAATTGAGACTCTCCGTGTGGGGCTCTGAATCCTAGCTCTCTTGAAATGCTGTGTGACTCAGGGCAAATCCTTGCCCACTCTGATCCTCAGTTTATATAAGATGGCAACAATTTGGCAAACAAGGATCACCAGGCACATACTGGGTGAGCCACAGTTTGTATTCACCATTTATGTATTATTGGCGTTTGCTTAGGATCACAAAGCCAGATCTCAAAGTAGGGTTCTCCTGAGCCAGAACCCCACATTCCTGCCTGCCTGCCACACTTCCCTGTTGAAATGAGGTTGTAAAACCTACCTCTCAGGGCAGTAGAGGGTGAGCAGAGGTTGCCTGATTGTCAGTGCTGTGTAAACTCTAAAGTGCCAGGTTTAGGAAATGCCCCAGCATTATGTTTTCTCAGTGTGGCCCCAGGGCCTCTCCCTCTGGCAAGGTAAATCCAATTGCTTGTCATAGACTGTAAATTTTAAGCCTGGACTTTTTCTAGATGGTGCTAAACGTCATTCTGCAAGCCCTTCCCATTTGCTTCTCATTTTAAGGCTCCGATTTAAACACTGTTCTGTTGCACTGAGGATAAGAAGAGAAAGAAAGGCAGCAGGCTCCTTCCTCCGGCATCAGGCTGAAGGGCACACAACTCAAGAAGACTGAGGCAAAGGGGCCAGTTTCCAGCCATGTGGCCTCCCTGAGGGGCCTGGCCCTCCTGGGGGCTGGTCCCTGCTTTGTGATGCTCCCTCAGAGAGGACACAGAGCCTGAGCCAACTAAATCCCTCTCTTTGAAGGTGGTTCAGGTTTCCCAAGGCCACTGCTTTAGGGACCACTCTCCTCTCCCCCCAGCTGGCCAGAGTTGGAGGAGGGCTGGGGCTCTGGTCTGGAAAGGTTCTAGAACATACTCCCCCTCCAGGCCCCCAGATGACCGCGTGCGTCCTCGGAAGAGGCAGGATGGCCGGGCTACAGATAATTCCCCATCTCACAGATGAGGAAAGTAAGGCCCAGAATGAGCTGCCCATGGCTCATACCTAGTAAATGCAGGGCTGAGATTCAAAATGGAGCATTGTTCAAAACTGGTGCCCTTTCTGTCTTTCTGGAACAACAGTCCTTGCATCCCAGCACAGCTCTGGGCACATAGTCCATTTCTAGTAAATATTTGCTCAGTGACTGAATGAGTAGATACATAATGCTGAATAGGGATATAGATGTCCTAATACATTAGTGTGAATGGGGTAGAGAAATCCAAACCTGCATCAGGGCCAGAACGCGATACCTTATAATAATAATAGTCATCATCATCATGGCAGCCAAGTGCTAAGCCTTTTCTAAGTACTTTGCACATATTAACTCATTCAGTCCTCCCAAAAACTCTACCTTGTGAGTACAAGTATTCTCTCCACGCTTTAGTATGAGGCACTGAGAGGTTAAATAATGTGCCCAGGGTACACAGCTGGGGAGTGACAGAGCTGGGATTTGAACCCTGGCTGTCTGGCTGCAGGGTCGATGCTTTTAACGGCTCCGCGCTGCTTTCTCTCTACCAGGAAAGCCCTCCTCTGTAACCTGGAAACAGTGATGACCTGCACTCTGCCTGGCTCAGCTTTACGGTGTCTTGGTGACTTTTGAGATAGGAAGGGGCTTTGCATTGGAAAGAACACACTGGACAAATCTGAGGAGTTGCCTAGTAGAGGTCAGGCTGGGCCCTAGATAATGTGATCCCCCTGGGTTCCTGCCCTGGAGAGGAGCAAGCAGCACCCCCATCCCACTGCCTCTCCAGGCTGGCATCACCTTAAAGACTGGTACCGTTAACAACTGAGCTTAACAGCCCTAAAAAAAGGCAGAATCAATGGAGTGACAGGCAGAGCTTGTTAATGAAAACAAATTTAGGGCTACAGTAAAGAGAACAAAGTGAGGGTCTGGCCCCAGGAAGCAGGACTGCGGCGACCCAGGTGTAACATTAGCCAGCAGAGGGTCCAAGGGTCAGAGCTTCCCCACAGAGAGGACAGGCTCGAGGCCCTCCTGGAAGGCGGAGAGGCAGCTGTGGCCACCGAGGGGGGGGGCTCTGCTCAGCCCATGTGAGCCCACTGCGGTGCTCGGGCAGCCTGCTGGTTCTGGAGGAGCATGGTGTCTGTCCTCAGAGCTTGGTGCTAACATCTGCCGGTTCCTCTCAAAGGAACTCACGGGCTGGCCCATGACTGACAGCAGAGCTGCTTAGGGGGCCTGTGCCTGCTGGGTGGTTATGCATTTGACTGGGACGCCCCATGGGGATTTGGGGCTGGATGGTACCAACGACGTGAGACTTGTGCTAACAGCCACCTCTGATCCCGTGCACTGGGGTTCACATCGCGGCACATTTCTGTCCAGCTGGAAGCTTGGTTTGGTCAGAATCCTCTTAGCATGGGGATTGGCATGCCTGAAACATATGGAATTCATCCAACAACATTCCTTCCTAACTGTGGGGTAGTAATTCATTTCCTTGTCTGAGAAACCCTCAGGATGCACAGAGAATTTAAGGCAGACCTCTGCACTTAGGGTCAAAGACCTGGGCTGCATCTAAGCACTGCCTCTTGCTGGCTGTGTGACTTTGAAACAAGCACTTCACCTCTCTGAACATCAGTTTTCTGTCTAATGTAGGATCATGACATACCTTCTCAGAGGTATTTGTTCATTTATCCAGCCAGTCATTACTTATTAAGTGCCTACTGTTTTCAAGGTTCAAAGTTGACATTCGGTGCTGAACGAGATAGACATGATCCCCACCTGCTTAGAGCATATAATCAAGCAACTACTTAAACATAAATGTAATCTTGAAAAATTCCAAAAAAAGAGAAGTACAGGATGGTGGATTAAATGGCACAAAAATGTGGAAAAATGTATAAGCTCTGAAGTACTGTTTAAACATTAGGTGTTACTCTTTTCGTCCTCATAACATTTCCTCTTATTTTTTAAGGTACTTTAATGATCTGAGCCTCAGTTTCCTCACCTGTAATACGGAAATTATAATACCTATATCAGTTAGCCTTTCTATGTAACAGATCTCTGTAAAATATGGTGGCTGAAAATGACCATTTTTTTCGAATTTTTATTGACATATAGTTGATTTACGATGTATAAGTTTCAGGTGTACAGCAAAGTGATTCTATTATACATATATATATATATATATATATATAAATATATGTATTCTTTTTTTCACATTCTCTTCCATTATAGGTTATTACAAGATTTTGAGTATAGTTCCCTGTGCTATACAGTAGGTCCTTGTTGGTTATCTATTTTATATAGTAGTGTATATATTTTAATTCCAAACTAATTAGGAGTTTGGGATTAAAATGACCACTTATTGGTTCCTGTTTCTCGGGGTCAGAAATTTGGGCTGGGCGGAGCTGGGTGGTCCAGCCACTGTCCTCTGGGCTCACTCCTGTGGCTGCAGTCTGTGGGGCTGGTTGGCTCAGCCTTGGGTCTCTAGCAATAAGCTGGACAACGTGGGTCTTGCTACATGATGGATGTTTTCCCAAAGTAGCAAAACAGGCAAGCCCAAACACTCAAGGGTTTTTCATGCCTCTGATTCCTGATTGCTAATATCCCCTTGGTCAGTGCAATCACATGGCCAACCCTGGAGTCAGCAGGGAGACTACACAAGGGTGTAATACAGGGAGGTATCATTACTAGAGCAATCGACCCCCATACCTAACTTCCAGAGTTGAATTTAGGAAGTTGAAGTTGAATTTAGTTGGGAATTGAATCAGAAGAAGGCACAGAGATAATTATCCTGTTGATAATGGAGTCCTTACTTAAGCACCGTGCATAGAGTTAAGTATTGCCATGGATTGCCTCATTTAAGCCTCAGGAAAGCCCTGTAAGATAGTAGATACTATCCCCGTTTTATAGATGAGGAAACTGAAGCTCAGACAGTTTCTTTGTCCAAAGTTGTACAGGAAATACACAGTAGGTTCAAGGTTCAAACCTAGGTTTGCCTGACTCAAAAACCTGCTTTTTTTCTCTTCCGGGCTGACCTTGTTTTTTTTTTTCATTTATGTATTTTATTTATTTTAATTTATTGAGTTATATTGATGTAAGATATTATATAAATCACAAGCATACAATATAGTGATTCACAATTTTTAAAGGTTATGCTCCATTTATAGTTACTATAAAATATTGGCTATATTCCTGTGTTGTACAATATATCCTTGTAGCTTATTTTATACATAATAGTTTGTACCTCTTACTCTCCTATCCTTAACTTGCCCCTCCTCCCTTCTCTCTCTTCACTGGTAACTACTAGTTTGTTCTCTGTATGTGTGAGTCTGCTTCTTTTTTTAGATTCACTAGTTTGTTGTATTTTTTAGATTCCACATATAAAGTGATACACAATATTTGTCTTCCTTTGTCTGAGTTATTTCACTTAGCATAATACCCTACAAGTCCATCCAGGTTGCTGCAAATGGCAAAATTTCATTCTTTTTTATGGCTGAGCAGTATTCCATTGTATATATACATTACATCTTCTTTATCCATTCCTCTGTTGATGAACATTTAGGTTGCTTTCATGTTCTGGCTATTGTAAATAGTGCTGCAATGAACATTGGGGTGCATGCATCTTTTTGAATTATGGTTTTCTCTGGGTATATGCCCAGGAGTGCATGATATTGCTTATATGTGGAATATTAAAAAAAAAAAAAAGGTACAAATGAACTTATTTACAAAACAGCAGTAGAGTCATGGATGTAGAAAACAAACGTATGGTTACCAGGGGAAAAGGTGGGGGGAGGGATAAATTGGGTGATTGGGATTGACATATACACACTACTATATATAAAATAGATAACTAATAAGGACTTACTGTATAGCACAGGGAACTCAGTACCTTGTAATGAGCTATATGGGAAAAGAATCTAAAAAAGAGTGGATATATGTATATGTATAACTGATTCATTTTGCTGCACACCTGAAACTAACACAACATTGTAAATCAACTATGCTCCAATAAAAATTTAAAAAAGAGATAATTGTAGTTCATGCGCAGTTGTAAAAAATAGCACAAATATATCCTGGGTACCCTATTCCCAGTTTCCCCCAGCAGCAGCATGTTGCAAAACTATTGTAAGAGAATAGATATCACAACCAGGATACGGACATTGGTACAATCCATTCATTTTATTCAGAGTTCCCCAATTTTACTTGTACTTATTTGTATGTATGTGTGTGTTTACTTCTACCCTATTTTATCATCTGCGTCCAGTCAAGACAGGGAATATTTCCATCACCACAAGCATCCCTCTCACTGCCCTTTTATAGCCACACCCACCTACCTCCCACCCCTACCCCATCCCTAACCCCTGGCAACTACCAATCTGTTCTCCATTGCTAAAATGTTGTCATTTCAAAAGTGTTAATACAAATGGAATCATATCGTATGTAACATTTTGTGATTGGCCTTTTTCACTCAACATAATTCTCTAGAGATTCACGCGTATCCTTAACTCATTCCTTTTTCTCACCAAGTAGTATTCCATGGCATTCCATTTACAATAGCCATTCAGCTGTTGAAAGACATCTGGACTGTTTCCGGTTTTTAGCTATTATGAGTAAGGCTTCTATGAACATCTCTGTAGCGGTTCTTGTGTGAACCTAAGTTTTCATTTCTGAGGGTTAAATGCCCAAGAGTGCCATCGCTACGTTGTACAGCAATTGCACGTTTAGTTTCATAAAAATCTGCCAAACTGTTTTCCAGAAGGGCCGTAATATTTTATATTCCTGTCAGAAATGTATGGGTGATCCAGGGTCTCTGCATCCTTGCCAGCATTCAGAGTTGCCACTATTTTACATTTTAGCTCGTCTGATGGGTGTGTGGTGACACTGTGGTTTTCATTTGCATTTCCCTGCTGGCCGGTGATGTTGAACATCTTTTCATGTGCTTATTTGCCATCTGTATATCCTCTGCAGTGAAATATCTGTTCATATCTTTTGGCCATTTTCTAATTGGGTTGTTTGGGTTTGGTTTTGGTTTGGTTTTTTACTGTTGGGTTTTGAGAGTTCTTTCTGTGCTCTAGGTGCTAGGCTTTTGTTGGATATGTGGTTTGCAAATATCTTCTCCCACTTTGTAGCTTGTCTCTTCATCCTTTTAACAGTCTTTCACAGAGCATGAGTTTGGATTTTGGTGAGGTCCAATTTTATCCTTTTTTATTGGTGTGGGGATTGTGCTTTTGATGTAGCTTGTGGTTTTGACCACTGTGCTCTACTGTTCCCTGAAGCTTGGGGGAGAGAAATCGTGATCTGGAGGGCAGGGATTAGGCTTGTCTGTGAGGTTTGAAGGCAGAGTTAGGGTCAGTGGGAAGGCTCTTGAAGGAAGCAAACTTCAGCTCACTATCAGAATGAACTAAGGCCAAACTTAGGGGATGAAACATGTTAGGAGTAAGTGGTATCATCGGAGATCACGCAAAGGCTGGCTGGTGTCCATGGGGACGCAGAGGAATGCACGCATCAGATGGGGCTGGGCCACTACGTCCTTTATGATCCCTCTACCTGTAAGAATCTAGGATAGTGGAATCTGAACTACCCCCACCTGATTGGACGCGTCTAACAAATATATCCCCCAGAGACCATCCAGCTTGCGACATTTAGAAAGGCTTTGGTTGGGCAGGTTGAGCCAGGCTCCACAGGAGGTGGCCAGCGGCACCACAAGGTCCGCAGTTGTCCTGTCTTGGGGCAGAATGCACCAGGCCAGAGGCTTAAAGGGCCCAGTGTCAGGGTCTCTTCCTTGCCCTCTGTCCCCAGCCTGGGGGCCAGCGGCATGGCCACCTGCCCCATCCCCACCCCAGCCTCCTCTTCTTCACTCAGACTGCCAAGGAGAATCCCTTTCTTTACGGCACTTAGGAGACTTAATTACCACAGGCGAGGTCCTTTGAGGCCTTGGATGAAAGGGATGGGAGCCGTGCAAGCTTGATTAGGCTTGTAGAACTCTGGGCACAATTAGCTCCATGAGAGACTGGCCCTCCCTTTATCTGTCTCCAGTTCTGTGTGACTTACAGCAGCTAATTATTGAAATAAAAATTGACTGACCACCCAGCTGCTGGAAAGAGGGCCCTGATACCTATTAAGTCTGCCTTTAATTATTGAAGATGGCCGCAGCTTCAGGCAGTTGGGGTTTTCCCATCGTTATGGGCCTTTTCCTCCGCCTCTTTGCGACTTGAGTACACGGAGATGTAAGCGAAATTCTGCCAAAGCCACTTCTGTCTCCCTTGCTTTCCAGCTGGACATCCCTTTCTGGGACACCTTTGCTAACAAGCTTTGTCTGCTGCAAGCACCGCTCCTGGCACCTCCCCAAGGGGCTTTGCAATCTTTGCACTTTGACAGAACTCCTGGGGGGGGGGGAGAGGGGGAGAGGGAGAGGGAGAGAGAGAGAGAGAGAGAGAGAGAGAGAGAAGCAGAGGGCTCCTGCCTCTTCACTTGTTGCCTGTGGCCGTCAGCAGGTCACAGCCTCTGAGCCCCAGCTTCTCCTCTCCATGAACGCAGGGCCCTGGACAGCTCTCGGAGGGCACAGCGGTTGCAACCTTCACCATTTCCAGGAGCCTTAAACTAGTGCCTGCTCCCCTGGGGGGCTGGTTTTCCCCTCCAGCTCTCCCTGTTCAGCGCTCCCCGCCTTACAGAGTGGAGGCCTAACACAGGAACCCCAGGTAATTACAGGATAAGCCTTGGACACCACAGGGGATGTGCTTGCCCCTGATTATCTCATCATGTGGTCCCAGAAACCGACAGAAACTCAGAAATCGGTGTAGGGCCCCTGTGCACTTTTTACAGAGAGCCAACACTCAAATAAGCTGGGTTTCAGGCTTGACCCTTGACTGGGTTTCCTAGGGAGAAGGAAAGAGGGCCCTATCAGGAGGGGCTGCACTGCAGAAGAGACCGTTTCTCCAGGTGTTGTTCATGGAAAAACTGAGTCCCAGCAGACAGCACATCCTGAGGCCCCCTACTGGGTGTGCCCCGTGGGAATATGGTGTCCGGTGCAGGAGAGAGTGGGGGTGAGGGACACGCAGACTATACCCCACAAGAGAGGCATGTGGGCACTCCCCTCTCCTTGTCCCCTGTTTAACTCCTGCTCAGACTTCCCTCCTCAGCGCAGGTGTCACCTCCTCCAGGACACCCAAACTGGTGTCCCTCTCTGACCCACAAGTGTCTGTGTCAGCTGCTCTTTTGTGTTCACTGTGCTGGAATCACCTGTAGATGTGTCTGTCCCTCTGACTGCTTCTGGTCAAACTACTCGTTCCCAAGTCTTACCCTGGATTTTTTGGGGGGGTTGGGAAGAAGGAAGGATTAATTACTTGCAGCAAGTAAGGAGAACACTGGGGGTCTTTTCCCAAAGCAGTGTCTCCCCAAACTGCAAAGTTGGGGAAGTTTTAAACTAAGGGTGCGTGCGTACTCATGAGGGGGCTCGAGCAGGAGAGTTCAGCACAGAATTGGGGCAGAGGTCAACAGAGTCCAAGCTGTAGTTGATTGAGGTCAGGAAGGTTGATATCATTCCGTCCTCCACCTGGGTGAGGGCCTTACTTCCTGATGTGAGGACTTACCGAAGCTCAGGTTCTTTATGTCTCAAGACAGAAAGAATGCAGTGAGAGGCAAAGTGACAGGTAAGAAGGGGATTTATTTAGAGAGGTACACCACATTCCACAGACAGAACGCCGTCTGTCTCAAAAGGCGAGAGCGGCGCTGGGAGAGAAACACTCCGCAGGGCGTGAGCCATCTCAGAAGCTGAGAGACCTCACCCTGGATCTTATAAAGCCTCGTTAGGTGGGAAAGAGGGAGTGAGATAGATGAACCTGGGGAAAGGTTACTGGGAAGGTGAAATGTTCAGTCTGATGAGAAGACTCAAGGATGCACAGACTGGTGCCTCTTCAGTCTGTAAGGCTCTCGCCAGGGCAAATTGTTAGACTTATTTCCTGAGACCCCAAGGAGCAGAGCTGAGGCTTGTGGAAGGAAGCTGAAAGGAGGCAGGTCCAGCTCCATGTCAGGAAGCACAATCTCACAGCTAGAGCTGTCCCTGGGGGGAATGAGGTCCCCAGATTTGGAGGGGGTGTGACCACCTGGTGGGGATGGGACAAGAACCTGCTGACCTTTGATGGTGCTTTCAATCTTAAGACAATAAATGCCACAGGTTCTGATTCTGACATGCCACCATTTGTAAAGGGGAATCATTTGGCTCATAAAAAGCTTTGAGAGGAGAAACGATAGATGATGGAGGAATCCGGATACCCCGGAGCCCCCGTAATAGCTCCTGTTAGCCAAGGGCCGAATGTGTCCCCTGTCCTGCGTGCGCTCAGCCCTGGGAGGGGTCAGGGCCACCCTGGTGGGAGCTCCCCACAGCCGGGATTGGAGGAGCGGTGCCCGTACAGCAACCAGCGGCCCTTTGATGCCTGACCTGAAGGGCGACATGGCTTCTGTGGGCAGCGGTACCATCTGTCACCTGCCTGCCAGCCACTGATTAGGGATGTCCCCACAGCCAGGCTGGGCACAGGGCCACACTCCACTATGTTCCCAAGAAAGCCCTTCCCCTGGCCCACAGTGCTGGCTTTCTAGGTGGGGACACTTGGAGATGAAGCTGTAAAAGCCCAGGTCAGGTGCTAACTGAAGAATTCTTCTGAAGGTTCATCAGAAGAATTAATACTGCTTAAAATACTAAGTGAGAGAGCAAACAGAACAGTTAAGCAAACTAGAATAAGGGGTGACCTGTATGAGAAGCAGTACAGGCTCTGATTAAAAGCTTGAGCCTGAGGGTCGCACAGACCCAGGTTTCAATCCTCACTCTGCCCCTTCCTTGCTGTGGTCCTCTGGGCCAGGCATTTAACCACTCAAAACCCCGGTTTCTTTCATCTGTCAAATGAGAATGGTTGAAGGGCCTGGTGAGGGTTAAATGAGGTAACGCATGAAAAGACCTTGCCTTTAGCCACCCTTATTATCATCACTCCCTTACCATTTTCAAAGGCAAAGAATTCCCTAGTGTGACAGATCAGGGAAATATGCTCTACCACAGGGAGAAGAGAGCAATCAGATTCCAGTCTTGGCATTTTGTGTGAACTTGAGCATACCTTTGTTTCTCCGAGGCTCAGTTTCCAAATCTGTAAGGTGGGGATACGGTGCCTGTCTCTTTGGTTTGTTCATAGCCCAGCACAGTACCTGGCACAGACTAGGTGCCTCTCTCCCTGGCATTCCCCTTCATATCACACTGGAGTTGTGAACAAAGGTCTTGCAAGAGCAAACTTTGAAGGAAAGTAAAAATTTATGATGACTTTATGCACACATACACACTCAGATACTGCCTAGGACTTATATTTTGCAGAACACATTTTAGCTCAAATATTTATGAGCCCTTTTTGACACACTAAGAACTGAAAATATCACCATGTGCTTATGTTAAGGAAAACTTATAAAACTTTAGTCCAGTAGGAATTCAGTCAATTTCCTGGCTTGTCTCTGGTCATTTCTGAGATTGCGAGGAAGTCCAGGGTTGTAACAGCCCCCGTTTCCCTGAGGCTTTGGCAGGGGCAAAGGGTCCTCGGCAGGTCTGTAGGTCTGATGACGTCTCCCTGTGAATGCTCCAGGCCCCTGCCTCTCATAAATATTGCTGGAGCCCATGTAAAGGGCCCAAGTTGGCTTTTTGAGTTTCTCCCAAACACCAAAAGCTTTGTTTCCCCATCTCCTCCTCTCCCCCCGAGTCCCACATCCTCCTTGTCTTTCTTCCAGGCCAGCTCCCGGCACCACAAAACCAGCTAGAGGACATGCTCCCCTGGGATCGCCAGATCCAGGCTTTCTGCCACCCGCACTTTTACATTTTACTGTCCACTTGTGTTATCATCATTCATGGAAGTGCCTTTTTATTTTTTCTACCAGGCTGCTCACTCCTCACCTCTCAAGCTTCATCTTAGACCTCTTTCCCTCACTGAAGTTTGGATTCTGTCTGTTCCCAAACTCCCTCACCCCTCCCACTTTCATGCAGGTTGTGACCTAGAATGGTCTTTTTCAAACTGTAGGCTGGCAATCCACCAATAATTCTCTTTTAGTCAAATAGAATAAGAGAGAAAATATCAGATTCCACCCTTGAGGAAAGGTTAGGCATGGTTTTTGAAATTTTTGTTTTAGTTAGAACTTTGTAGATTTATGTGTGTGAAATAAATGTTTACTGTAGGTGAGAGAAAACGGGGAAGTCACAGATCTAGATTCCCTTTCTCTCCTTACCTCAAAACCATCTGGCCTGTCTCACTTTTCCTTGACTTTCTTTGGTCATGGTTTAGATGTCACTTTCTCTGAGCGGTGGTCCCTTAATCATCTCTCCATCTTTGGCCCACCTGACCTAGGTTAGGGGCCACTCTGGTGTCCTTCCCCTGCCTCTCTCCCTGTCTGACTTGCCCACTATCTAGAAGCTCCAAGGAGTACGAAGCTCATTTGTCTTGTCCACCGAAGCCTCACACAAGGCTTGGAAAGCAGGGTAGGAAGCCAGTGTTGGGGGGAGGCAGGGAAGGGGGAACAGGGGGAGAGGAGGGGAGGGCACAAGGGAACCTCATGTCTTGCCTTCATGCAGCTTCCTCCACAGTTAGAAGAGTCCTTAGCAATTATTTACTGAATGAATTAACCTCTGGTACTAGGTATGTGTAATACCTTTCTTCAGGTTTAAACATTTTCTTCTGATTCAAATCTAGACCCTGATATTTGGAAGCCATGTGATTTAGAGCAAATCACTTAATCTCTTTGAGCTTGTTATCTCATTTATAAAATAAGAGTAAGTAAGAGAAAATATAAAATAAGAGGATAATATCTAACCTGCTTAGTTGTTGTAGAGATTAGAAACAACATGTACAAAGTTCCCAGCATGAGTAGGTATTAAATTAACAGTCATTTTGGGACTTCCCTTGTGGTGCAGTGGTTAAGAATCCGCCTGCCAATGCAGAGGACATGGGCTAGATCCCTGGTCCGGGAAGATCCCACATGCCACGGAGCAACTAAGCCCGTGCACCACAACTACTGAGCCTGCGCTCTAGAGCCTGTGAGCCGCAACTACTGAAGCCTACGTGCCTAGAGCCCGTGCTCTGCAACAAGAGAAGCCACTGCAATGAGAAGCCCGCGCAGTGCAATGAAGACCCAATGCAGCCATTAAAAAAAAAAAAGTCATTGTATTGTCACTGCCTCTCTTCCTATCACTACCATGTGTCTCCAGGCTTCCCCACGTTAACAGACCTGTTCAAACCTTCCAGATCCATCTGAACCAGCTCCATGTAAAAGAAAAAGAAAAGTGGATTTTAGAATCACTGGCTCACTAGCTGTGTGAACTTATCAACCAACTGGCTCATTGAGTCAGCTCTCTAAAATGAGAAGTAATTAGGGCACTTCCCTGGCAGTCCAGTGGTTAAGACTCCATGCTTCCAATGCAAGGGGCGAGGGTTCAATCCCTGGTCAGGGAACTAAGAGCCCACATGCTGTGAGGCATGGCCAAAACAAACCCAAGTAACTAGAGTTCCCGTGGGTCTGTGTGGGAAGCACCAGCCACAGCACCCAATGCAGACATGATTCTTCCCTTCTCTTGGCCAGAGCCCACTCTCCTTCCCTGTAGATAGACCAGAAATGACGCCCGAAAGTTATACAACTACGGTTCATGCTTTATCAAAGCACTCATCATTGAAGGCCCCTATGGCTGACACCCCAGAGAGACGGTAGCTGCCCCCGCAAGGCTTGTGTCCTGCTCATCTCTGGGCCCCAGTCCCAGCGCGAGACTGGTCTGTAATGGGTTGTGGAAATGAACTCCTCTGCAAAGGCATATTTGTGTGCTCGGGGCTTACCTGGCGAAGAGTTTCAGCAGGCAGTAGGGGCGTGCGTCCGTGAGAGTCGAGTTGGGGTGGCGGGTTGTTCTGTGGGCAGTGAGAGGAAGCAGAGGAGGATCAGGAACCGGCAGGTGGGGAACCCGGAGGTCAGCAGGGTAAGCAGGGACTGACTTGTGTAGGCATGGACGTGTGCAGGTGCTTCTGGCGCCCTTCCCGGTACTGCTCCCCCCTCCAGGGTCTCAGCATCACTATGCTGCAGACCCTTGCTCCGAGAGGAGCTTTTCTCCACTGTCACTTCTTTCATCCTGACCTCTTCTTTTTCTCTCAATTAAATGCCAATTTGAGGGACTTCCCCGGCGGTCCAGTGGTTAAGACTTTGCCTTCCAATGCAGGAGGTGCAGGTTTGATCCCTGGTCGGGGAGCTAAGATCCCACATGCCTCGTGACCAAACAAACCAAAACATAAAATGGAAGCAATATTGTAACAAATTCAATAAAGACTTTAAAAATGGTCCACATCAAAAAAAACTTTAAAAAAAAATGCCAATTTGAGTGTGAACCATGACTGATCTCCCATCTGTTGAAAAAAAGTAAATATTTACTGAATTACTATATTAAGACTGAAAAGGAAATGAGAGCAAGGCAAATGTTCTCCTTGCCTCTGCTTTGTAATAGGGAAGCCATCAGTTTGGGGACTGTGTTCTTAATTTGCAATTACTGAGCCTCTGCTTTGAAGCCAATGTCTTCAGTCAACAGGTACGCACTGGTAAGACACATAGTCATCCACCAACTTAACAGCCTAAAATGTGTCTCAGCCTTATTAACGTGTGTTTGAGGGAACGTTCCTTCTCCAGTTATAACGGACATCCAGCTGGAGCCTTCCAAAGTATGCCTTTTAAAAATAAAAGGTGGGTTTTTTCTGATGATAATAATGGCGAACATGTATTGAGCACCCATTGTGTATCAGGGATCATATGGACCAGGGACATGTATTAACTCATTTCATCCTCAGAACCACCTAAGAGGTGGTTCTTCCCTCTTGGGAGGGAAGAGAGCATCCTCAGGCCACAGGGATACCGATACCTTCAATGTCCACGATCAAAGGCAGAACTCGGAAATCGCTAGCCCTCAGAACAAAACTGACCCATCAGTGTGTTTAACTTGGCCTATGTGTAATAATGGATTACATTTAAAAATCATACATTTTACATCCAAGTCCAAATTTCCAGCTTGTCATAAAAATTCACAAGACCCCCTGCACTCCTATGTCACAGCATTGGTAGGCACTGAACACCCACTGCCCCGTTGAACAGGCCCGCCCTCTTTGTTGGTCAGAGGCCCCACCCTGGGCACTGAGACTCCTTGATGACAGCTCTTGCTCTGTTGTTTCTCTAATAGGACAGTGACGCAGTAGAAGGTTTTGTATACCCATGTTGCTCTGGAAAGTGGAACAATGAAAGAACTGAGAAGGTTGTATGTTTCAAGAAGGAGCGCTCATCATCCTTTGTGCAGGATGTCCTGCTTTCCTCCTGTGCTGACCTCCTGGCTCTTGTAGGGGGCTACGTTTGCTACCCCAGAGCCAGAGGAAGACATCTGGAAAGAGAGAGGCGGTGTTATAAGAGCTTTAAAAAATGTGTCGGCCTAGGGCAAAAGGGTCAAGATGGGGAAAAGAGGAGAAAGGGAGATTAGGAGCTTCCTACCAGCCACACAGCCTGGCAAACCCGACATATGCGGCAGGTGCTGCGGCTTCCCCAGGTGCCAATGGTGCCTCCGATGAGATGGATGAGTCTGGAGGTGACGGAGTTCTCTGATCAGCATGGTAGTCCAGGCCCAGCCTAGCTGGAAGGACACTTCTGTGTGGTGGGAGGGAGGGGACTCAGGGAGCATAATAAAATAGGAAAAACTCGGACTTTAGAGCCAAACAGACCTGGTTTCAGATCCTGACTTTGATACTTACCACCTGAGTCACCTTGAGGGCGGTTTGGAACCTCAGTTTTCTCATCTGTCAGATGGAGACTGGTTGGATAATTAAATATGCATTGGAGGCACCAGGCTTCACTTCAGGTGCAATAGATCAGGAGTGAGCAGAACAGGTAAGGCCCCTGCTCTCATGGTGCTTACATATGAGTGCAAGAAAAGAGGCAATAAGCAGGTGATTATTTAATCATCTGGTGGTGATAACTGTGGATTGGTTGTTTATACCTTGGCTCATTTCCAGAAAAGGTTGGAGACAGTAATAATATCTCAGGACGTGTGACAATTGAATGAGGTAATATATGCAAAGCGCTTACCCCAGTGCCTGAATATAGTCGTTCATTTCACAAATTCTTAAAGAGCCCCTGTTCTGCCTGAGGCCCTGTCCCAGCCGGAGGCCTGATGGGAACACACACGTGATTCACATCTATAGCGGGACTGGGAAAACTAGTGTCCTCTGGCCTTTGTTGTCAGCTTCCTTGATAGACATCATTGAAGGAGAGGCTGAGGGCATCTCCACAGGGGAGATAGGTCGGTCGTGTATCAGGAAGAGAAAGGATTCACCATAACAAGCCTTGGGTGCAAGTCCCTCTGTGCTACTTATGGCTGCGTGGCCGTGGAGCGACGCCCTCACCTCCAGAGCCTGAGGCCCCTTGTCCACAGCACTGCCGGGTAAATCGAGGTCCGGGATGGACCCGGGGATTGCCTTTGTCCTCTGGGGCCGGAACTGACGCCCTTTCTTTGGTTTCTCGGGCTCCAGACCACTCGGCCCTGAGTGCGGCGAGGACCCTGTTCGTGGATGTGGAGGAGCGCCGGCCTGAGGCCATGGACGTTAAGGAGAGGAAGCCGTACCGCTCGCTGACCAGGCGCCGCGACGCCGAGCGCCGCTACACCAGCTCGTCCGCAGACAGCGAGGAGGGCAAGGCCCCGCAGAAATCCTACAGCTCCAGCGAGACCCTCAAGGCCTACGACCAGGACGCCCGCCTCGCCTACGGCAGCCGCGTCAAGGACATGGTGCCGCAGGAGGCCGAGGAGTTCTGCCGCGCAGGTGAGGGCGTCCGGGGCGGGGCTTGAGGCGCGCCTGCGCACTGGTGTACCTCTCCCCCCTCCCCCCCGGGCGTGGGCGCGGGCGCGCTTGAGCAGTGACTGCAGCCCGGCGGCGTGGAGGGCGCCAGTCCGCACTAACACTCCGCTGGTTTGGCACCTAGACCTGGTCAGAGCCTGCCCTGTAGTTCATTCTTAGTTCATTCGTTTCATGCTCACCCCCCTCGTGGGCGTAATGAGGTGGTTAGGAGCTGAGTTCTGACCACCACCAGCTCGCCTCTAAGCCTCCCCTGTTAGATGGCCATGAGTACTCGCTACTGCACTGAATTGTCCTGAGGACTAATGAGATGACGCGTTGCGAGGTAAGTGCGATGACGCCATGCCTCTCCCACTAGGCCTGGATCCACAGGAAAGCTGACCTGTTAACAAGGCTGCCTCTCCTGCTTTAAAGACGAGGGGTCTGGGCTTCCCTGGTGGCGCAGTGGTTGAGAGTCCGCCTGCCGATGTAGGGGACACGGGTTCGTGCCCCGGTCCGGGAAGATCCCACGTGCCGCGGAGCGGCTGGGCCCGTGAGCCATGGCCGCTGAGCCTGCGCGTCCGGAGCCTGTGCTCCGCAACAGGAGAGGCCACAAGAGTGAGAGGCCCGCGTACCGCAAAAAAAAACAAAAAAAAAAAAAAAAAGACGAGGGGTCTTCAGCTCTTTCCCATTTGTGGTTAACAGCTCGAACTCTGACATCAGACCGACCTGATTTGAATTCTGGCTCTGCCATTTTTACTGCCCTCAGTGTCTTCACCTGGGCAGTGGGATCACAGCCATGCCTCCTAATTGTAAGGTGGTGGGGAGGATTGATGAGGACTGAAAATAGAGCATTTGCACAGAGCAAGTGCTTCAGAAATGCTGCTGGCTACTGGTCTCTGGGTCTCAGTGAGCGGAGGGGACAAATGGTGAGCCCTTCCAGGCCCAGGTTGGCCTGGATGCCATCCTAGCACGGGAGGCTCCAAAGGGAGCCCCTCTTATCTTCATAAATAACAAATGAGAAGCATTCTCAGCTCATAGGAAGGCATGGGCACTGCAGCTTACAAAGTTCTCTCTCTCCTGTTACCTCCCTGGAGCCCCAAAAATCCTGTGAGGGTAGCAGAGTTCTCTCCTCCCACCTTCCCTCTCCCTTTATCCATCCTCCAGAGTGCTACCAGAGTGTGTCTGTCTGATTATTTAACTACCTTTTGCTGAGCACTTACTCTGTGGCAGGCTGGACACGGAGCTGACTAGGACCCTGGGAGGCACAGGGGTTCCTGGTTAAGAGCGATGCACATGACTGGGAGAGGAGGCCGTCTCTGGGGGTTCCCCTCCTGCCTCACTGGCAGTTCCTTCTTCCTTCCTTTGCAGGCTTGTCCTCTTCAGTCCTGACCCTGGTTGCGGGATCCTTCAAAGCACGGGCATCTACCTCTTCTCTCTTCTTACTCCGCTCTTCCCGGTTACTCTCATCCACAAACCTCTGAGCTCCCACCCTGGTACCCCGCCCTCTGCCTCTGTGCTCCCAGCACACTCTCCGTGGATCCCCCCACTTTGGGCTTTAGCCCTTCATCATGGCCTGGGCTGTGTGTCCCCCGCTTGACTGTGAGCTCTGTGAGGTCAGGCACCACGCCCTGCTCGTTGCTGTACATCAGTACCTGACGGCAGTTTGGATTGGGTTAAATGTGGTGCTGCCTGGTTGTAAGTCCATTTCCTAGATCGGTGGTTTAACTGGAATATGATCCTTAGCGCCTTCGTCTACCGGTCTTCCTCATCCCCCAGAACACTCGTGGGAATGTTAAAAATATGGAAGAAGCTGTCCCTGAGTAAACACTGAGTAATGTGGAGGCTGTGTTTCCCATGGAAGTCAGTATCCCCTTTGTCCCTCAAACACTGATCCCTGAGTGAACTCCCCTCACCCAGGTCTTCCCGGCCTCTGTCGTGGGCACAGCCAGGCTTTCCCGGGGCTTCGAGAGACCTGTCAGCGGCCCAGCCTCGGCTGTGTGCTTGGCTCCCTGGGTTACCCCAGAGGCTGCTGGTTCCTGTCACAGCCCACCTGGCGTGAGGAAACAGAAGGCAGAGCCGACCTCCTTGTGCAAGGCCCACTTTTCTCAGCCGGTCACCATCTTCTTCACTTTCCTGCTCCAGGCTTTCCTGAGCTGGCTGGAAAGGAACGCCTGGTCCCAGGAAACCATTGGCATTTCATGGACCAGGCTTCTGCCCTGCTCAGGAGCCCCCCTTGCTGGCAGGCCCTCCCTGGGCTGGAAGAGGAGAGCTGAAGCTCTCCGTCCAATTTAGCAGACACGTACTGAGCCCGCATTGGGTACCAGGTTGCCTTCTAGGCCCAGGGAATAGGAATGAACGGGACACAGTCCCTGCCCCGGTGGAGGCATCTCGAGCAGAGGACCCAGGCTCTTACGCAGTTCTGCTCTGCAGGATGACTAGGGCTGAGGACTCTCAGAGGCAGCTCGGAGGAAGAAGCAGTGACTCCCACACAGGGTTTAGGATGAGGGGAGGCTTCTCAGATGAGGGGCTGTTTGTATTGGGCCCTCCATAAAGGGGTGGAGGGTTTGGGCTGGTGGAGAGGGTGCAGAGGAAAGGCCCGGGCATCGAACATCACAGTGAGCTCAAAGGACAAGAGTGGGTCCTGGGGTAGGGGCCGGGCTTCTGGTGGGGAGATCCCCCCCCCACGCCCTGATCCCGCTCCCCTGCCTTCCCTCCTAGGCACCAACTTCACTCTGCGTGAGCTGGGCCTGGGGGAGGTGACGCCCCCGCACGGGACCCTGTACCGGACAGACATCGGCCTCCCCCACTGTGGCTACTCCATGGGGGCCAGCTCCGAGGCCGACCTGGAGGCCGACCCTGTGCTGTCCCCCGAGCACCCCGTGCAGCTGTGGGGCTGCAGCACACGGTCGGGGCGCAGCTCCTGCCTGTCCAGCCGGGCCAACTCCAACCTCACGCTCACCGACACGGAGCACGAGAACGCGGAGACCGGTGAGTAGCCCGCTTGGCCTGTGCCGGGCGCCTGGGTTATGGGGCCGGGGGTTTTAATCACGGTATTGGTCTTCTGCTCCATCCCTTGGGGCTCCGGTGAAGTCGGTGGAAAATTGCTTTGCTGTCCATCGTCAAAAGGCAGAGCCTCTCGCAGGGTCGCGTGAAACCTCCGCCTGTGGGTGACAGGCAGGAGACGGGTTGCCGCACTTTCATTCCAGATGAGAGGGGTGCCGAAGGGGCAGGGTTACTGCTTACAAGGTGCCTGTGCGGGTGGGAGCAGACGGGCCAGAGGTTTCCACTCGGAAGCCCATCCCCTGCAGCTCATCCTCTCCGGCGGTCGCCGTGCCTGGTCCTGGCAGAACTCTGCTCACGCAGCCTCCAGCCTCCAGGTGCCCAACCAGCCTGGGCGCCCGCCACGTGTGCTGCCCCACCCCAGGGTCTTACGCTGATCAGAGTATAGCTTTCACACGAAAACTGTCACGCTGGAGTAACTTAAAACTCGTATTTTTACGCCAGCTTCCCCATGATCTCATCTGCAGATTGGAGGAAGTGCTGTTTCTGGACTCTATTCCACTCTCATCTCTGTAGCTCTCTTCCAAGGCCAGAGAGATGCTGTGGGAGAAAAAGAGGACAAGTTATTCACACATCTCCTTTTTTGTGGGGAAGGAAAGGGAGCCGTGTTTCAGGATATTCCTCTTCACTCGGACCTTGCTGGCAGATCTCTGAGGGGCCCTGAGATAGATGCAGCCCTGCAGTGGGCCACCCGCTGAGGGAATTTCCCTTTCTGTGGCACCTTGTGCCCACAGTCTCTGGGCAGCTTGTGGATGAGGCCCACATGAAGGAAGGAGGGTCCTGCTGGAGTTCAGCAGCAAAGACTTAGGGAGGGTGGCAGAGACCAGAACAGCCCCTCTGCCCCGGGGAGGGCTTTGTTTCCCAGAGGTCCAGTGAGGGGGTCTGCTGGCCCTGCCACACCATAGGTGGGAAGGGGGACGTGGGGATGGCAATCTGAACGAGAACTGGAAGAACCAAGCCAGGTACCAGTGCCCCCTACTGGTTTCCAGCTCTAAATGCAGTATCCTTTGATTCCTCCCCAGGATGTGGGGGGAATTGGAGAAGTGGTTTGAGGGTGGCGGGGGGAGTGTGTGGAGACACCAGGTCAGAGGTGAAGGCTTACGTGGGTTAGTCTCTGGAAAGGATGCTCCAGTGGGTTATGGCACAACACAATCCCAGATTTGGGATCAGGCAGGAGACTAGGTAAGGTCAGGGTCAGGTGGAGAAATCCATCTCCTAAAAAAGTCAGGTGCAGCAGAATTGCAACTATTTGTTCCACCGCTGCTGCTAGAGAACTTGGAGTTTTTCCTAGGGACACACCTGTTTGAGGGGTAGAGGAACAGCAGGTCCCAAATACCAGCTTGGCAGTGTCACCCTCCCCTGATACTCCACCAGCCCTGGGAGGGGGTCAATGACCTCAGCATCTGAAGGGGTTCCCCTCTGTGCAGTGGGGAGCCATCCACCCTCCCTCATCCACCTTCCCACCTCCTAGGCCCAAGCCCAGCCAGCAGCCCCCTTCTCTCCTCTGCACTGCACGCTGAATTTGATGTGCGAGGCCTGTGCAGAGAAAATGGTGTCTAACTGGGAGGCAGGAAGCCTCAGTGCCATCACTGACCTAGGGTGTAGCATTGGATAAGTTAGATCCTTTCTCTAGACCTCAGTTTCCTCATCTGTAAAATAAGTAGTTTTAATGAAATCAGCATTCCTTGTATTCTGAGAATGTTAATAGTTCTTAGATTGAAGAGGGGTGGAGGGGAGTGCTCTGTGGTCAAATAATGTAGGAAACACTGAGTTAAAGGAATTTAAACCAGTTTCCTTACTGCAGGACTTCTCAGAGCCTTTAATACGTTAATATGCATGCTAACGGAGATATTAGCAAGGAGGGTTATTTGCAGCATCCCTGAAATTGATCTGAGAATAAAAAACCCTTTATTCTCAGAGCATGCGACGGGACCAGTGTTCCGGTGAAAAATTCTGGAGAATAAGTGAGCTGAATCACCTGTAGGCCCTTCTAGATCTAGGATTCCGTGATTCGAAGTCCTTACATTAAAGTGAAGGTGCACAAGAGGAACATGATGGTAATAACAACAATACTAGTTAATACCTGCTACTGATTATTAGACCCCCATGCCCAGTGCTAAGTGCTTAGCTGTATGATCTCATTTACTCCCTCTACAACACCTTGAGATAGGTTTTATTACCCTCACTGTACCGGATAAGGAATCTGTAGCCCAGAGAGGTTAAGAAACCTGTGTAGGTCACATAGCTAGCAAGACGAGATCTGAACTCAGGCCTGTATGATTCTAAAACCTTTACCCTTGTGGCCCTAATCATAGTGAATTTCCTCTGCAGCTAAGTACTTGGGTTGTTTGTTCGTTTGAAGGCTTCTTGCCATGGTGACAAATGATCATTTTTCCATAAAATCATGACAGAGTGAGGCACACATCACCCACTTTATCGTATATTCCCTGAGAGCTGAGTTACAGCTGAATTAAGCCTCTGTTGTGTGAAAACGACATAGTCGGCAAGCCTGAAGCGCTTCAGGCTCTGATAACAGGGGCAGGGAGATGGTTGCCTGCTTCCCTGGCCATACCACCCTCTCCTTCCAATCATGCATTTCGGCATTGGGCCACAGCACTCTAAGTCTCACTGTGCTCACGGAAGATGGGCAGGCAAAGGAGGTGGGCAGGTGGGTCTAACAAAGAGCTCCTCCCTGGCCGCCTCGTCCCTTCCAGGCCTGGACTTCCAAACTCAGACATCCTGTACCTGTCCACTTGCTTCAGGCTGCAAAATTATATTAGTGGCTTTGCTATACTGGAGTCTAAATAATGACAGTAACTCATCCTGGCAGTGAAGGAGCCATAGGGGTGGCTCCCCTTTATCCACCGAAGGAGGTTGACAGCTTTGTTGTCAACCGGAACTTACAGCTGAGGACTGGGGCTCAGAGGTGAAGGGCGTGCGGCGGCCGTGTACCTTGCTGAGCTGGAGCCAGGCTCTATGCAGAAGTCTCCGTTCTTTCCCAGCTTCCCCCTCTTCTTCCTGCCCCTTCCGCTCTCACATCTTTCTCCCCTGCCCTCGTCTCTTTGTCTCGCATTCATCCCCCTGAGCCCACTTCTCTCTTTTATCTGTGATGAGAACTCTGATCTTACCATCAGAACAGGGCTTAACTCCACTGGCTTATCAGCCAACACATCGCATTACGGCCAGTTTCAGGAGCAGGGGGAGGCCACGCTGAAGACCTGTCGTGTCAGGCTGCTGCACAAGGGCCATTGCCTTCAACCCTCATGACAGCACCGTGGCACCTCCATTTCCCAGATGGGAAAACTGAGGCTCCCAAAAGGTCAACTGACTTGCCAGAGATTGTACAGCCAGTCATTCAGCAAGTCGGCAAAGCTTGGATTTGAGCTCAGGTCTCTCTGATGCTACAGTTTGAGCCCTCTGCCCACCTCTTTTGGAATCAGCAGTTGAGGATAGCAAAGCATGACCCCCCACTTCCAGCCACAGGAACATCGACTCTGCCTCCACGTCCGGCCTTGCATTAGTCAATAGTAATTGTCAACGGTATTGATAGTGGTGGAGGCTTTTGCTGAGGTCATGGTGAAGCTGCATGCAGATGCCATCAATAATAACTTTTTATGGGGTCCATTAAAGCCAATTTCTGCCCCCGAAGGTTAATGTCAGCAGCTTTTATGTCGCTGCTTAATATCCAAAATAAATACAGAATTGACGGGGTAATGTAAACACAAATCTTCCCCCTCAGGGGCGTCAGGCGGAGCCGGCCCCCAGGCCTCTCCTGCTGAGCAGAGCCACAGCAAGCAGGAGCTGGCATCATGCCGGGCACACACTTGGCATCCTCTAAGTGTTTTTTAGAAAGCAGAGGTTGCACTGTGAGCTCCATTTCCAACCACAGGGTCAGGTGGACGCAGTGTCTGTTTTGTAGATTCCTTCTGTGATTTGTTCTGTAGCTATGCTGAGCTCCTTCAGTGGACCAGGCATCATTCTAGAATCAAGAATCTAGATGAATAGCAGGGGAGGTGGAGCTATGACAGCCTTGCAGCCCTATCTGTGGTGGAGGTTTAGCAGGCAGTGTGGCAGGGTGGAAAGAGCTGGTTCCAGATCTAGTGAGGAGACTTGGTCACAAATCCTGGACCATGTCCCAGTTCTGAAACCTTGAGCAAGTCACCTCACCTCTCTATGCCAGTTTCCTCATTTCTAAAACAGTGTGCCAGCGATTACCCAGGGCTGGGAGAAGGGAAATGGGGAGTTCGTGTTTAATGGGTACCAAGTATCAGTTTGGGATGATGGAAAAGTTCTGGAGATGGAAAGCGGTGATGATTGCACAACAGTGTGAACGTACTTAATGCCGTGGAATCGTGCGCTTAAAAACGGTTAAAAGGCTTTTAGCTATTAATATTGTTTAAAGAGCTGTGGGATGACAGTAGAAGGAGCCATTCGTTTTGCCCTGAGGGTACAAAGGCTCATCCCTTCTTTCCACTCACACTGTGCACCAGAGTTTGAAGTCCAGCCGAGTAGGATTGCACTGAGCGTGAGGGATCTGAGAGAGGCATTCCCAGTAGAGGCAGGTTGCTGGAGCCAAGGTTTGGAGGCATAAAGAGGTGTGGTGGGACTGGGGAATGGTGAGAATTTACTCCCGAGCTCTAATCCCAGAGGCAAATTGAGAACTTCACTTAGAAAAGAAACAATGAAACAATCACAGTTACACCCAAATTATCAAGCAGCCTGGGTATCAAAAGGGAGATTACTGGTTAAACTAATTAGGCAGCCAAACTGTTTATTGAGAGTCTGTAGATTAGGTGAGCATCTTGAAGCCCAGTGAGAAAGAAGCTCATTACCAATTTAACTCCGTTTATCCTCTACCCTCCCTGGCCCCATGCTCACCAGATTTAGTTTTTAAAATCTGTAAGAAAAGCTCTCATTAATTCCCTAAGCGGCCAGAGTACTGTAGCTACTCAGCCACTGGACACAAGGCTCCCTTCTCTAGGACAGGAAGCTGGATTCGTTCAGCTGGGGAAGGGATTATACCCCTATATTTGACTACCCTTCTGCCCCATAAGCAGGCTCACACTCCCTCCCATACTGCAGAAGTACCTGATGTTTTCAGGGAATTAGAGTCTCTTACTGGACAGAGTTATCCACATAATGAGGACTGTAAGCCCCCAAGTTCCAAAAAGGATTGAGGAGGGCCTAGTACAGTCAGAGCATCTGAGAATCTGGGAGCTAGAAGGAACCTTAGAGACAACAAACGCGTGGATTCTTAACCTTTCCCCATTTTCCTAGACTAGTTTCTTAGTCAAGAAAACTACGATTTAGAGAGCTTAGGTGACTTGCTAACCGTGGCACAGCTAGTCAGTGGCAGAGCCAGGGTTTGAATCCAGATCTGCCTCACCCCACCGCCTGTTACCTTTCCTGACCACTTCACTCTGCAGTTTGTTCTGCTTTATGGAAACGTGTTTTCATTAGCTCAATGCTAATAAAGTATACACAACCTGAGAGCTGATTCTTGCTGTATCCGGAAGGTAAACTTCTTTGTCACTGTTAGAAACTGCCGGAAGAGAAATTGAATCCGTAACCTGTTAGAGCTACGCAGGACCCTAGAGATTATACCAGGTCACTCTCTAATTGCGACATGCTGGGGAAAAGACATTTAAAGTAGACATTGTAGAGGTTTAAGGGAAGGAGTCCAACCAGTAGGTTTCTGAGAAGGTTTTATGGAAGAAGTGCTGGTCCCTGGGCTTTGAGGGACGGGAGGGATTCTACCAGGTAAGGAGGGGGAAGAAAGGGCATTCTCTGTGGACGAAGGCATGGAGGAGGACAAATGTCAGGTGTGTCCCGTGAGGCTGGAACATCGGGTGTGACTGGGGATATGGGGGCAGAGAGTGCTGGGAGGGAAAGTTGGAGAGTTAGGCAGATCCTCTGTCATTTAGCAGCTGTTTGTTGAGCACCTACTGTTTTAGGTATTGGGGTTCCAGCCTGATCCAGACAGACAAAACTGCCCGCTCATCAGTGGGGAGACTGATCAACAAGTTTAAAAACTACACTATATAGGATGTTTCAAGATGTTAAGTGTTACAGGAGAGGGGATAGGGAATGCCAGGGTGGGACTGGGGGTGCAGCCAGAGGAGGCTTCACTGAGAAGATGACATGTGAGGTAGGCGAGGGAGCTGGCGGCGAGGAAGTCCGGAGGCAAAGACATCCCGGCAGAGGGAAGGGCGGGTTCAAGGGCCTTGGGGCAGGAGGGTGTCTGCATTGTTCCAAAATATCAGGGAGGCCAGTGTGGCTGCAGTGGGGAGATCAGAGAGGGCACGTGGGGTAGGGCCCACGTGCAGGCCATTGCAGGGAGAATCACAGGAGGCTCTGGGCTGGGGACTGACGGGGTCTGACTGATACTTGGACAGGGTCATTCTGGAAGCAGCAGTGTTGAACTCCAGCAGGCTGTGTCTGAGTAGGAGGCTACTGCAGTAATTCAGGAAAGGGGGTGGGCGCTCAGGCCAGGACCAGTGCATGGAGATGGTGAGGATGGGGTCTGTACCTGGGGAGGGGAACCAGCTGCCCTTCCCTGCTCCACCCCAGGGCCTCGTGAGCAGTGAGGAAGACCACAGTATTCTTAGGTTCTGTGACCAAAATGGGGTCCCAGGTACTCTAAGGGGAGGGGGCTCACACCTGATCCTTCTCCTGGCCTCACAGCTCCTTCAGCCCAGCTGCAGAGTCCTTTAGCGTTGGCCTGTCCCATGCTGCTCCCCACTGTCTCTCTCAAAGCTCATGGCCTTGGTCATGAGCCACACCCCTTGTCCCTTCCTCACACCATACTCCCTCCATCCAGCTGCTGATCATCTGGATCTCTGACCTTGTTGCCCAACTCCCGCTTCCAGCCTTGTCATGCTGCCCCCAGGAGACTCTTGGTCCCATCTCTTTTGTTACCATCTTGGCTTCTCTGTGTCCATAATTCCAGCCCTTCCTTCTGCTCAGCTGCCTCAGCCTGCCTTGGTGAAGTCTGACCTGGGGCCTCCTCTCCATAGTACCACCTCTGCTGGAATTGCTGTGATCTGGGAGCTGGTATCTGACAGCCACTAATATTGTTGTTCTTGTGAGCTCCTTGTAAGAAGACTTTAAATACATCCCAAATCCGCTCCCCACTGGTGCGCACTGCAGCACTCCCTGGTGGGCAGTACGTGCTAATACAAGCGCACCCTCCTGAACTGGGAGGAGGGAAAAACAGGCCCGGGAAGCTACGCTAAATTAAGGTAGATTGCATTTGTGAAACTAGGTTAGGACCCGCTGTGTGCGCTGAGAGGTGCAGTGATCTAGAGTTTTGCTTTTAATTTGAGCCAACATGACTTTCAGTTCCAGTGGAAGCAATGATGTGCACAATGACAAACTTCCTACCAAAAGACATTTGCAAGGCATTATTTCCTATTGTAAGCTCAGCTTTGTCCAGGGAGAGTGGCTCTTGGCCGGTTTCAACTTCATATAATCCAGGATGACTTCAGGGAGGAAAGAGAGTAACCGATGGTGAGGAAGGAGCTTCCTGCCCACAGGAACCTAGTTCCAGTGCTGGGGTGTGTGGAATCCAGGGATGAATCTGGTTTCAGTGTTAGGCTCTATCACCAGACCCAGTGTGACCTTGAGCAAGTTACTTCTCCTTTCTGGACGTCAGTTTCCCCCTGAGCCAAATGGGATCATTGGACTCTCAGGCAGCAAGATAACTGGGAACAGCATGGGCTTGGAGTCACACTCAGAATCCCAGCTCAGCCACTCAGGAATTGGGTGATGTTGTGCGAATGACTGGATCTCACTGAGCCTCAGTTTCTTTATCTGCAACATGGGAATGAACACATGCCTACCTCCTAAAGCTGTAAGGAGCACAAAAGGCAAGTGTGCACATGAAAGATACAGGGCTTCCTTTTCCCAGATGTGGGCCGTAACTGATCCTGAAATCAGTGCTGTGTTTCAGCACCATCATTTAAAATAACGGGAATAAATGGATGGGAGAGGAGCAGAATAGAATAGAGTACATCAAACATACTGAAGTCAGTGTTATTTTGTGAATTTTTATTTTAGCTGTACTTTACACACAGCACCTCTACTAGGTCGCCACTTACAATGTATTTCTTACTATGCAATTCAGTTAAAAAAAATAATAAGTTTAAAAGACGGTACTTGGCACATAGCAGGACCTGATGAATGTTAATTCCTTTCCTTCAAGGACCCCTCAGCTTGAAGATTCCATGATTCATGCTGTCATAGTCTTGTCTAAAAACTATTGGTGTAGTATTTCTAGGGCCCCCTTATGGAGAATGAGTGCATTTCTGGGCAGGGCCTCACGATTCAGTTAAAAGAAGCTGGGCGGGCTTCCCTGGTGGCGCAGTGGTTGAGAGTCCACCTGCCGATGCAGGGGACACGGGTTCGTGCCCCCGTCCGGGAAGATCCCACATGCCGCGGAGCGGCTGGGCCCATGAGCCATGGCCGTTGGGCCTGCGCGTCCAGAGCCTGTGCTCCGCAACGGGAGGGGCTGCAACAGGAGGGCCCTCAACAGCGAGAGGCCCACATACTGCAAAACAAAAAACAAAACAAAAAAAAACTAGCCTCAGGTCTGACTCCTGGCTGTATGGACTGTTGAGGAATTAGCAAGAAGTTTGTCATGGCTGAGCCTATGGAAATTAAGCGTTGAGGCCTGAGAGGAAAGCTGGGTTCCAGCATGGTAGACGATGGTTAGGAATTGCAGGCTTCAGCCTTTCCCATGAAGGTCATAAGAAACCACAAAAAAAAGGTTTAAGCAGGGAGTGGTCAAAGGTGGCAGGTACTTTCCCTGATTCAGATGAGGACATCAGCCCATTAGATCGAAGGTTTTTTCCCCCCATTTTATGGATGATGAATGGATGGAATTGTGTCCCTCCCTAAATTCTTGTGTTGAAGCTCTCACCCCTAATGTGATGCTATTTGGAATTGAGGCCTTTGGGAGGTATTTAAGCTTATTAGGTAAGGTTATGAGGATGGGGGGCCCCTTCTGATGGAATTAGTGCCTTAGGAATAGGAAGAGAGAGATTGCTTTCTCCAGGCACACACACTGAGGAAAATCCATATGTGAACACAGCAAGAAGGCAGCAGTCTGCAAGCCAGGAAGAGAGTCCTCACCAGAACCTGACCATGCTGACACCCTCCAGAACAGTGAGAAAATACATTTCTGCCATTTAGGCCACCTGGTCTGGGTACCCCAGGCTGACCAAGGCCCCCAAAGCTTAAGTCACTTGCCAGCCAGGAGATCACAAAGCTGATACGTAACACAGGGCAATTAGAATCCAAAGGTCTTACCCCTGAACACATTGCCTCATGGAAACAGGAATGCAAAAATTTGAGTGAATGACAACCAATGCTTTTGTGGTTTAAAAGGTGCGAAAATCCCCTCCAAAAACACCACAACTTACACTTATAAGCACAGAGTCTGGAGCCAGACTGCCTGGGTTTGAACCGCAGCTCTTCTACTTATTAACTGTGTTACCTTGTGTTACACAAGGCAAGTTTCTAAATCTCTCCGTGCCTCAGTGTCCTCACCTATAAAATGGGGATAATTCTACTGACTGCCTCATTGCATGGTTATGAATTACATGAGCTCAGAGAGTTACAGCACCTAGGATAGCGCCTGGCGCCTAGGTAGTGCTATATAAGCATATAGTGTTGTTATTATCAATTGTGCAGCATTTTGTGAAATGCTTTGTGAACAAAGTGTTTTCACTTTTTGTTTAACATTTGCAACGACCTTTGAGATAGACAGAGGTCTCATCGTCATTTGAAGGTGCTCTGAGCTCACACAGCTGGAAGGTGGCAGAGATGGGATTCAACCCCAGGTCTCTCTGACCCCACACCCACGCACTGCTGTTCACAACTACAGGCAGACCTCAGAGATGCTGCGGGTTTGGTTCCAGACCACCCAAATAAGAGAGTATTGCAATAAAGCAAGTCACACAATTTTTTTTTTTGGTTTTCCAGTGCATGTAGAAGTTATGTTTACACTATACTGTAGTCTATTAAGTGTGCAATAGTATTATGTCTAAAGAAATTATATACATACCTTAAGTAAAAAATACTTTATGGTTAAAAGATGCTAACCATTATCTGACAGCGCAGGGTTTCCACAAACCTGCCACAATTTTTAAAAAAATGAAATATCTGGGAAGCGCAGTAAAATGGGGTATGCCTGAATATATGGCAGCTGGTCAAAGCCGACTCCCCAGTTGCCAAGCTGGCTCCCCAGTTGCCATGGTCAAGTGTGAAAAGACTCCAGCAGGCCTGATTTTCCTCAGACCAGTTTCTCCCAGTCAGCTCTGTGAGAAGGCTCTCAGACCAGGCTCTCTGTTCTGGAAGAAACTTTCCTTCAAAGAAATAGCCAAACCCTTTACATTCAAGACACCAAAGAGGACTTTTCTTTCCACTACCGCTCAGCAACCTGGCTCCCAAATGAGCATGCCGCTCTTCACTCTGTAGGACCTTAACTACAAAACAAATTGCTCTCCTGAATGTGCCCCCAAGAAGGAAATAATCATATGGAACAAACCAAAGTGTGGTGTAAACAAATTACAAACAATTGTAAACACTTGTTGACCGTTCCAGCTGCTGTATGGATGGCAGAGGGAGGAGAGAGGAGCCATCGTGGGTGTGAAGTGTGCTGTGAAAAGGCAGAGGAGGCTCTGCAAACGGGAACCAAACGTCTAAGTCAGAAGTTAGCATGTGACCAGCGAGGCTCCTTGGGCAGCTCCCGCCCTGCGGCCTCATGTGGTTGGAAAAGGAGAGAAGCAGCTTAAGCCCAAAGGATTTACCCCGCTTTCTACCTGCATCCACCACTTTCAATCATTTCTCACCTCAGCACTAGAGTTAGTGCTAAAAGATGCGTTTTAGTTGGAGAAAATATCGTGTCATTTTTTTCCCCAACTAGATCTAACAAGCTCTTCAAGTGTCTGCTCTGGTTTTTGTCTGTTACTCTTCACACTTAGGAAGTATGTCAGAGCTCATGACACCATGAATACCTGACATTTCATGAATTATCACATCGCCACCTTGGTCCAGGGCACCTGAGCCCCCATCCTGTCTTTGAACCCTGACAGTGGACCTTCGAACTTGAAGCCTGTGTCGAGGAGTGTTGAAGGCTCTGTGAGTCACTGGAAGGGCTCACAGGGCTCAGCACATAGTGGGACTCACGGCTAATATTTATTGTAGCAAAAGGATAAATAGCAAACCAGCAAAGGGGAAAGATGCACAGGGCGAAATCCAGGGGAAACCAGGTGCAAGCTGCCAAGTGTTGTCCCTTAGCAGAGTCACTCAGGATGTGCTTGATTCCTCCAGCAGCGAGCTGTGATGACAAAAGTGCTGTCCAGCAGGGAAGCTCAAGAGAGACCCCTTGGCCAAAGATTTTATCGGGGGCTGGGCACACAGGCACCCTCTGCCTAGCACAGGCCAAAATGCCAGACTCTCAAAGGGAAGCAGGTATTTAGCATAAGCCCTCATTATTTGTCCACACAGTCTAGGCACAGGAAGCCACCCTTCTCATTTAGAGAAGGTTCTGTATCAGGTAAGGAACTGTTTACCAGCCAAGTTTCCAGATGCCAGCCAAGAGCCAACCTTGCAAGCACACCTTTCTAAGGATCTTAGGCTGCTGTGTTGACTCTTCTCTGCACAAGCCTCTGGTCCTCCCCTCCTGTTTACTAGTGAGTAATCCTAGCCGCTCACCCGGCGTATACCTCTCAGGTCAGCTGTGTAGACATTTCTCTATGCTTGTCTTTCAGGCATTAACAGTGATTGTAAACTTTATCGAGAAAGAAAGAAATTAAGAAATTGCTTAATACAGAAAGCTCACTGCTGGTGCTGGTAATGAAAGAGAAGAGAAAATAAAATGATGGATCTCAGGAAAAAGAAAAACATGTTAAATGATCTCACAGCGGGACAGTGCTACTTGGTCTACAGTGGTATTGATGGTTTGAGGTGGGGGGGAGGGAAGTTGTGAGGCTCAGTGACTGAACAGGTGCCATGGACACGTGTGCATCCTTTCAGTAGCACGTGGCAGGCAGCGTGTTGGTGCTGCACGAATGCTGAGGTGAAGCAGGCATGGTCTCTGGCACCAGGGGCTCACGGTGTAGAGAAGACAAACACGTAGCGAGGCAGTATCCCACAGAGTGCCACGTGAGTGCCATCAATGACCCTGGCTGGCCGTCAGGCAGAGGACCCGCCGAAGAAACCTGGCCCTGCTGAGGCAGCTGAGAGAAATGATTCCTAAGACCTACAGCTCTGAGCACCCATCCAGGGAGAGCTGGGACAGGACCACAGGAAGAACGTTCACCACGATGGCCTCTCAGGCCTACCGATCCTGGAACGCAGCTGTCAGGACTTCCAATGGCAAAAGGCAGCTTGGAGGCTGTGGGTCCAGCGTGCCTATGTGATACAGAAGGTAGGCTAGGGGAGAGAGCTTCACCTGTGGTCAGGTGTGAAAAAGTCCCATACTCCCTCTCCGCTAGGGCAGGGCAACATCCAAATCCCTTTTAGGCCTTCCAGCCAAAGGTGACCAGGAACTCATCTGTAGCTGAACCAAGATGGGTTTATTGACTCTTTGCGAAGAAGGAGGACACATATCCTGGGGATTCATTGGGTGTCCCAGGAAAGGGTGTGTGAAGTGATATACAGGATGTGGCCGTATATTAGATTATTTGGGACGGTGGGGGCAGGTGAGTTCAAGGAAGTGGGGAGCTTTGCTCTGGATACTGTCAGGAAGCAGGGGTGATTCTGTGCCCGGGTGTCTTAAAGAATCGTATGTAGAAGGCAGGAAGAATGAAGTGAGGTTAAAGTTGTAATTGGAAAAGAAGCAGCAGTTACTCACATCAGCCAGGATGGTGGGGGGCGGCGGCTTTTTGGTCATTTTGTGGTTTGGACAATTTTCAGTTTTTGTCTAAGGTCAGATGTGATTGCAGAGTGGCCTTGCCTTTGTCCGGGTCCATTATGATCAGAGTTTCCTATCTGAAGTTGGTGTGTAATATTGTCTATATTCAACAGGAGAAAGCCACTGCTGAGCTGTGAGGGCCAGGCCACTCCTGGCTGTTAGGAACTACTTTTGTCTTTCTCATCCCAAGACCCAGTGTCCCAGGATGACAGCTGGCTTCAAGGCCCTTCAGTGGCCTGTCCCACGATAAATCACAGCACCCTGGGAAAATAATAATGAAAATTACTTAGTTAATAAGAAGTACTATTATATTAATTAAGTACTACTAAATAATTACTTAACAATACATAGGTACTCAATAAATAATAAATGTTATTGAATATTTATTATAAGTCAGGTACCAGCTGAGCCTCTTTAAATAGATAATCTTGTTTCATCCTCTTAATATCTCAGCATGATTGGTATTTTGTGTGTTTTTTTGTAGATGAGGAAATAGAGCCTCAGACAGGTAAAGTGACTTCCTGAAAGCCACCTGTCAGTCTAGTAAGTGGTGCAGGATGAATTCACACACGGATCTGCCCGACTCCAAAACCTGTGCTTTCTCACTGCCGTGGGACATCTTTGACACGTAGGGACAGGTGGGCCCTGACAGGGATGGTTTGCCAAGCTGTGGCTGAGACTGGTGTTAGTGCAGAGAGCATGAGAGCTCTGAGACAAATCCAAAGCGTGTTCACAGACAGGGAGTTTGGGGGACCACAGAGATGTCCCAGGCCGCAGGAGTCCAGGCCCTGGTAGAGTGCGGTGGTTCCTGGGAGCTGCTGTCATAGCACCAGCACAGTGAGCCCATGCCGGCATCCCCAGAGGGGACGGGGGAGCTGGGTCTATTTTTTATTCCTGCACAGCTGGCTGATTCATATGGAAAAAGAGCTGCCCATTATTAAGTTTGTTTTCTACCACAACGATGTCTTAATGAAACTTAATATCTATAGCTCAGAAGCTGGGAGGAAACTTTTAAGTCGGAGTGATTGTTAACTTTGCCGTCCCCTTCAGAGCTCAGCACTGTTTTATGGGCTGAGGGCAGGGGTGAGGGGGATCGGAAGACCCGCTGAAGTCGGTGCCTTGGCCGGAGGCATTATTTTTCTTTCAGCGGCCCGTTTTGTATTTATCTAGAAACCTTCTCACAGATTTATGTAGCTCTAGGCAAGACCATGGTTTATTTATCTATCTCAGTATAATAGGGACCTGGCACGTGACGTTCCGTTAATATGTGTAGCTTAGAATGGGTTCTCACAGCATCCCCCTGATGACTGTTCATGCCCATAGTGCCGAGTTGTAGACTGAAGCCCAGAAAGGGCAAACAGGAGGTCAGAACTAATACTTGTTGGATGCTGTGTTAGTCTGCTGGGGCTGCTGTAACAAAGTACCACAAACTGGGTGCCTTAAAACAACAGGAATGTATTGCCTCACAGTTCTAGAGGCTAGAAGTTTGCAATCAAGCTACTGACAAGGCCATGTCACCCCTGAGACCTGCCGGGGAATCCTTCCCTGTCTCTTCCTAGTTTACAGTGGGCCGCTGTCAGTTCCTGGCGTTCCTGGCTTGTACAGCACGCTCCAGTCTCCGCTTTATCATCACACACCTTTATCCCGCATGTCTCTATCTTCACGTGGCTGTCTTCTTATCAGGACGCCGGTCATATTGAGTTAGGAGCCCGTCCTACTCCAGGTTGACTTCATCTTAACTAATTACATCGATAATGGCCCTATTTCCAAGTAAGGGCACATTCTTGGGTACTGGGGGTTAGGACTGTCTCTGGCTTTTCAGGGCGCTGTAACAAAAATACCATCGACTGGGCAGCTTAAACGACAGACATTTATTTCTCACAGTTCTGGACGCTGGAAGTCCAAGATCAAAGTGTCTACAGATTTGGTGTGTGGGCGGGCCCCCCTCCTGCTGCTTTCTTCACATGGCAGAAGGGGTGAGGGAGCTCTTCAGGGTCCACCCTCAGGACCTAAGCACCTCTCAAAGACCCCACTTCCTAATACCATCACACTGGGGGGTTAGAATTTGAACATATGGATTGGAGGTGCAGGGCTGCAAACATTCAGTCTGTAGCAGACTTCAACACACCTTTTTCAGGGAAAAACACTTCAGTCCATGTGAGCTGCCTATTAGGTCCCAGGCCCCATCTCAGGCCCCATCACCCCTCAGCAGCCTGGCTCTTAAGTGAGTCTGCAGCTTCTTAGTGTCCTAGGAGCTATAAACAGGAGAAACCATTTTAGTCTCAATGATATGGCAGTTGGGACTCTCCACGCTGGACCACGGGGCCCCTGAGGCCTGGCTGTGGCGTCCCCTTCCTCTCCCTGGCATGTACCACCCCCACGGCCAAGGGAGCCAGGTCAGGGCCCCAAATCTTGAGTTTCTTCTAAGTCAGTGAGCCCCTTCACTGGAGGTGTGGACGCCGCAGAGAAGATACCTGCCTGAGACCGTGGGGGGGACCCTGTGGCCTTGACTGTAATGCCAGGGGGTGTGAGCGTGTGAGGATACACACATGCGGCTGTGTGCAAGTGCACGGCTAGGCCTGCCGCTTTCAGTGGGGGGGATTAGGGTGGTGTGTGTATGTGTCAAGTACGGGTACACGTGACAGTGTAAGAGCAGGGCTGCAAGACAAGGTCGGTGTCATTAATGTTGGGGGAATAAATGTCTGACGGGGTGGGAATCACATGTATAAGGGTGTGTGGGTCTGACTCTCCATGAGGGTGTGTTTGTGTGTGTCTGTGCCCGCGTGAGGGAGCAGGTGGGGATTGCCGCCAAATACCTGTTGTATTTTAGACTCAGGCAGCAGGCGAAGGTGAAGTCTTTCCTCCCATGACAATGGGGAAGAAAGGCTTTGGGGGCCTTTTTTTGCTTTGAAAAAAGAAAGCGATATCATCCAGTTAGTGGTTGTTCATTAGGAACAGGTCCCAGGAAAGGCGCTGTGCGGCAGTACCAATAAATCACTCATTAATTGTCCGCGGCTGCCCGCCTCCATGCCCGCTGCTCTGCAGCTGGAGCTCCATCGGCAGCCGGGCCAGGGCCTATCCACTGTCGATTTATCAGGATGGGGGATGGGGAATGCATGTCTCCCTAGTACCCACCCTCTTCTAAGACCATCCCCAGGATGTACTAAACCAGAGAAGAGAGGGCTGAGCCTCCACTCATTGGTTCGTGGACTCAAGTCCAAGTTTCTGTGCATAAAGACCTGCCCATCTCACCCCTTCTGGCCTCATTGACCTCATCTCTCACCATTCTGTGTTGATTCAGGATCCGACTCAAGTGTTTGCTCATCACAGCCTCGCACATGCCTGATAGCGCTGTTACTAGGCATCTACCTGTGTAGTTTACGGAGGGGAGCAAGCTCGTGGTGGGTACGCAGGAAATAAATTCTTGCCCAACCAGCCTCTGCCAGCTTTCGCACCAAAGCAGAATCCACCAGCAACGGTTTAAAGTGTGCAATGGAGCTAAAACCACCATAGACTTTCCCATAGGAGGTGGAAAAGTAACCGCTGTTTAATGGGTTACAGGGTTGGTTTTTTTTTTGGCGGGTGTGGAGGGTGATGACAATGTTCTAAAATAGATGGTAGTAATGGTGGCACAGCATTGGGAACGTCCAAAATGCCACTGAATTGTACACTCTAAGATGATAAATTTTATGTTATATTTTTCTGTAATTAAAAAAACGTAAAACAATCTAAAGCACATTATTCATCCATTCCTTCAGCACACATTTATTGAGGGCACCTGTAGAATCAGGCCCCAGGGACACAGAAGTGTTTGGGATTAGGGAAAGCAGACAGACACGCTGCAGATGGGCACTTCCTGTTTCAACAGCAATTTGTGTACGCCTCAAAACAGTGGGAGGTTGCTGTGTTTGCCGGTGCTTTGCAGTGAGCAAACTAAGAATCACAAAGCCTGAGGACTTGGCCAAGGTCACAGAGCTCCTAGTGGCCGAACAGGATGTGAACCCAAGTCTATCTGCTGCATGCCCATCGCATTTCCAGTACCACGTGCTTCCTCCCAGTTTCAGGCCTGGCGCTTACCAGCTAACTTAAGAACAGCACAGCTAGAGGCTGGAGAGCCCATGTGGATGGCAAGCCAGACATTGCCAAGTTCAATTCCTCCCCCACCCCTGTGGGTTGAGGCCCCTGCCATCTCTCCTCCTCGGGCCTCCTGCCCCCGCCTCGCCCCCCCACTGCATCCTCACCACGCCGATCTTTCTGATCGGATTAGCTGGATGCTCCCTGCTAGATGTTTGTGTTAGTGCCCTGACCTTCTTGCTAAGCAAAAGTTTGAGGAACCTATGACTTTGTAATGACATTCTCTATGTTTGTGTTTATTTTTGAAAGTGTGTAGAACCAATCCACATCTTACAGCCTCTGCTTTTGTGCTTAGCTGAAATGTGTGGAAAGACTCAAGGATAATTTCTGAATATTTTCCCCACATTTAAAAGAGATATTTGCTGTAATGAGGCCATTCTTTAACTTGGTTGGGGCATGGCGGGGAGTGTTAGAATTAGAAGCCTTTGTTTGGTTCAGGGAGCTCAGGAATCCCCATCTGGCCGGCGGAGTCCAGATGTAACCCTGGAAGCATGAAGTTCAAAGGCAGTGGGATTATGGATTTGTGGAAAACTGGCAAAAATATATCACCAGTGCCCTTTCTCCAGACACGGAGGCATAAGCTCGGATCTGCGTGTAGTTTTGGTTGGCATCGGTACAGAGATACTTCAGAGAGAGGAATCAAAAGGTTAAATCCTGCCTCTGGAACCAAATGGAGATAAAGAAGAACAGTGCACTGGTATGGGGGAAAGAAGGGTATGGGGTGGTTATTAGAGGCTGTCTTCTTTGGACTCCAGATCTCATGTTCTTTTTCCTAGGCTTCTTTGTTCATTCATCCATTCCTGCATTCATTCGTTCATCAAATGTTTATAGAACCTGATACTTCTACTAGGCCCTGTTTCAGTGATCACAGACAGAAATTGATTTCTGTAGTAGTCAAAATAGGTTAATTTATGTTGCAGTAACAAACAACCCTGATATCTCAGTGGCTTTGCAGAGTTTATTTCTCACACTATGTACTCAACATGCTTTGGGGGTGTCAGGGGAAGGGTTTCTCCACAGAGTCTCTCCAGGACCCAGGCTGATAGGGGCTCTGTCATCTTGTAGCTGCACCATCTGGGGCAAATGGCTTTTTTGACTGATTCTCACAGCCCATAGGCCTGGCTTAGTCATATAGCCCCATCTGAGTGCAAGGGAGCAGGGAAGTATGCTCCTCCCATGTACCCAGAAACAGAACCAGCTTGATAAGCACCAGAAGGCCTTACACAACTTAGCATAAGAAGGACTGGAGTATGAACACAGTTGAATTACCTGCCCATGAGATGTTTCCATCCAGTAGAAGAGATGAGTAGAGAGACCTGACAGCTCAGGGAAGTCAGGAGTGTGCTGGAGAGGGCGAAAGGGGATGTGACGTGAAATCTGAGAGAAGGGAGCCTTTCGTTGGAATCTTCCAGGTGGGAGGTAGGGGTGTCTGGCAGACTAGCCAGGAAATGCATGGCACACTCGTATGTGCATGTACTGTGTGGCTGCTGAAGTGTATTGGGTGACTTGTGTGCCAAGAGGTAAATCTAGATAAGCAGGGCCTTGGGCATCATCTGTCGGTGTTTGAACGTTATCCTGTAGGGGAGGGAAAGCCACTGAAGGGCTTTAACTAGGAAGGGATGTGATCCACCCTCTGTGTGTTTTTGGAAAGATCACCCTAGGTTCCTTCTGAAGGCGGAGAGTAAGAGACTGGTGGTGGCACCCCAAATTAGAGTAGCGGTCATGGGGACAGATTTGAGAGGTACTTAGGTGGAAGAACTAATAAAATTTGGTGACTAACTAAATGTGGGCTGTGGGAGAGGAAACGGATACAGGCTGGTGACCCTGTTTTTGATTGGAGTAGCGACGTGGATGAGTGTGGAAATGCTGGAGCACGTTTGTGGAGAAAGATAATGGGCTGAGTGTTAGACATTGTTGAGTCTGAGGTGCCTGTGAACCTCCAAATCAAGATGTCCAGGGGCTTCCCTGGTGGCGCAGTGGTTGAGAGTCTGCCTGCCGATGCAGGGGACGCGGGTTCGTGCCCCGGTCCGGGAGGATCCCACATGCCGCGGAGCGGCTGGGCCCGTGAGCCATGGCCGCTGAGCCTGCGCGTCCGGAGCCTGTGCTCCGCAACGGGAGGGGCCACAACAGTGAGAGGCCCGCGTACCACACACACACACACACAAAAAAAGATGTCCAGGGAACACTTGGATGTTAGGGCCTGAAGTGTAGAGGAGAGTCCGCCGACCCCCCAGAGCATCTGAGAAATTAAAAGTGTGGGGGTAACCTCAGCCGAGAATAGCTCTTTCCTCCAGGGATCTCAAATTGCACATCTGTGGGTACCAGAATTGCTTTTAAAATTGTGTTTCAATCTGGGTGCTTTCAAAATGGTGTCATTTCTGGCTGATCAGCTTCCCAAGACCCAGTTCCTTAGGCTGAGAGAAGTCACTGCTTTATGGGCTTCCGAAGCCTCCTTTGTGGCCTCTGTCAAGTCGCTGTCATTGTTCAGACCCTGAGTCCCCAGAGCGCTAACACTTGTTCATCTGGCCTGGCACCCAGGTGCTTAATCAATGTTTCTTGAACAAATGAATGAATTAACCACAAACTATGCAAAACTGTTGGGTCCCTGGTGAGAACATAAATAGTACTTCCATTTTCCAAAAGCCTTTAATAAATTATAACTCACCAAATTAAAATAAACATTTGTTTTAACTCCCACCAACCAAGTCTCTGGAGGATTTGACACCTTTTCATCTTCAAAGTGCTTTCACAACAAGAGCTGGCTTCCCTCAAAGGCCCCTCTTTGGAAGTTGTAGATTGTAAACAGGTACAGAAATGTATTAACATTCAGGAGCGAAGATGCCTTGGGCCAGTTTTGAAGAAAACCTTTTCCAGGAAAGAAAAGCAAATTCTTTTTTTTTTTGAGTGCCTTCAGTGTGCCAAGGGTTGTGTTAAGGGCTTTCAATATCTGTTACTTTATTCTCTCAACGTTTTTGTGAGGTAGGTACTCTCATTCCTACTTTAGAGATAAGAAAACTGAGACCAGAGAGATAAAGTGATCTGCCCAAGGACACAGAGCTGGTAAGAGGGAGAACTGAGAACCAATCTTAGGTTCTTCTAACTCAAGGACCACTGACCTTTCCTTTGCATCACTGTTTCTCAACTTTGATCTGCAGATTACCTTCAGTAGATACATGCAGGGTGTAAATTCTGGGGTGCCATGCCACACTTACTGGATGAAACTCTGGAAAGAGATGCTCGGGAACCTGTATTTTATTTTTTTTAATGTGAATATTTTCATTAACCAGTTCTTTATTGAAGTATAGTTAATTTACAGTATTGTGTTAGTTTCAGGTGTACAGCAAAGTGGGGAATCCGCATTTTAAATAAACTTCCCAGGTGCTTCTTATGCACACTGAGATTTGATAACCTACATTTTACACCCACGGTGGGTTTCCAAAACTTAGATTTCTGTCTAAAGGGATGAGAGAAACAACACGAAGGAGGAATACAGGCCCTGAACACCATGTGCCTTCCACTGAGCTTGGCAGCTTTTGCCTTCTGAGCACTAAGTGCGGCAACATCTTCCTCCCCCCTGCCTTTCCAGGCTGCGCTGGCTGAGATGGAAAGCTTCCTCTGTTCCCCTGCTTTTCATGGCAAGCTTGGGCTGATGTTTTTTCTCTACTCCTTATGGATTTTGCAATTAACTCACTAGAAAAGTAAATTACAGGATGCCTGGAATAATAAGTGCAGTGAACACCAGGTCTCAGCCAAGGAGTCTGGGACCGGATCCAGCACATGAGAAGTTGCTGGGCTGGTGCAGCAAAGAGGCAGGAGGCCAGAGACTGGCAGGTCCTCGAGGCTGGACAAAGGCAATAGATTTTGAAGGAGGAGGAGAGGGGACTTCTGGTTGAGATTGAGCACCTTTTGTATGTGTGCAGCATAATGCTCAGGGATTTATAGTCTTTATCTCCACAATTCCACACAACTCTTTTTGGCCAGTATTACTATTCCTATTTTATAGGAAAAGACACTGAGGCTCAGAAAGACGAAGTCACTTCCCAACTTCCAGCGTCTCCAGGAAGCCTTAATTCCTTCTCACTGTAATCTTTCCTTTCTCTGAGCAGCTAGTGTCAAAAGACCTTCTTACGGGGGCGTCCCTGGTGGCGCAGTCGTTGAGAGTCCGCCTGCCAATGCAGGGGATGTGCAGGGTTCGTGCCCCGGTCGGGGAAGATCCCACATGCCGCGAGTGGCTGGGCCCATGAGCCATGGCCGCTGAGCCTGTGCGTCCGGAGCCTGTGCTCTGCAGCGGGAGAGGCCACAACAGTGAGAGGCCCGGGTACCGCAAAAAAAAAAAAAAAAAGAGCTTCTTACGAGCAAGCAACCTAAGGACAGTGGGGACAAGGAGAGCTGATCTCTAGGAAGCTGGCTCCTCATCTGTGAAATGGGATCGTGATTGTGCCTAGGTGGCAGGGCAGCTGTGAGCATGGAACCTGACCTGTTAGGTGGGAGGTCACCTAAGACACTGCCAGGCACATAGTAGGCACTTGGAACATTATTCCCCTTGTACCTCCGCAGTACTCATCTAAACTTCATCTCCTGTCACAGAATGAGTAACACTGTTTTCAGAGGTGAAACACCACTGGGTTGCTCAAGGAACAGGGACACATTCAAGCCAGCTCAAGGAATGGGGTTAGTGGAAGGGTTACACGCGGACTTTGATAAAGCTGCTCACGTGGAAGTCAAGAGCGGGTGCCAGGCCAGCCTGGCTTGGACTGGACTAGAGCTCACTGGGGGTTCTGGATTTGAGGCTGGAGGTAGTAAATCTTGACCTGACCCTCTTGTTCTCTCAGGGCACTTGGCATGTTTTGGCCTCTTGTTTCTTGGCGAGGCCTTTCCTCCTTCCGGTTTCAATTTCTGAGAGAAAGAATCTGCTTGGCTGAGCCCATCTCTATGTGTCGAGCCATAGGCCAAAGATAAGTGGGTGGAGTCGGGCAGGGCAGTCACGTGATATACAACTTGGCCACCTAGGCCCCAGAAGACACAGGCGTGCTCCCTGCTTCTGAAGGGGCCATGGACAGCCAAGCATAAGATGATCTCTTTGCCCCAAATGGCCCCCGTCTAGACTTTTCACTCCAGAAGATTTTGTCTTCTCCGTCTTTCTATCTTCTCACACTGAGCCTGCACTCAGTCCTCAGAAAAGGCTTACAGCTTACAGGAGGAAGCACAAAGGGAGTAAAGATGCATAGAGGTCCTGTTTGCTCTGCCTGGTTGTGGGCTTTTTACCTAAACGGCTTAACTGAAAGTATGGGTGCCTGCGTCTCCATCTGAGGGAGTCCTGCTTCTGCCCACCCGTTGGTAAATGGCGTTCTTTTCTGTGAAGGAACTCTGCCCAGGACGTTATGCACTCCTTCCCTGTGACGGCCACATCCAAATTTGTTCAGTTTACAAGTCAAAAGATGTTTTCTCTTCTTGCTTCTGGAGCTTAAAAATCAAGCTGGCTTCTTTTTGCTTCTCACGGCTTCCTGAGCAGTAAAGATGCTGAAATCTGAGCCAGGCTGACGGTTCTCTTGGTGTACAGAAAATGTCAGGCTGGGGTTTGCCCTCTGTTCTGTGGCATTCACTGTGCCGTCATCATAGCTCCAAAACCCTTTGGGGGCTATAAGGCAAGTGGGAATGACTCAGCAAAGCAACAAGGACAGACAGACACTGGGAATCAGAAAGACCTCCAGCTCTTGGTAGGGGCTGATCGTTGTTTCTTTGCCTCACTAGAAAATAGAGCAAACGGGACAGGACTTGAAAGGCAAGTACTACTTTTTAAGCTGGACTCAAGGGGCACCCACTTCCTCTAGAACTGCACTGTCCAAGGGAACTTTCTGTGCTAATGGAAATGTTCTGTCTCTGCACTGTCCCATACAGTAGCCATTAGCCACGTGTGGTTATCCGGCACTTGAAATGTAGCTAGTGCAATGGAGAAAAGGAATTTTTTACTTAATTTGATTTAATTTTAAATCTAAGTTAGTGGCTACCATAACTTAGCCATACATACCATAACATATGTAGTTAGTGGCTACCGTATTGGACAGCACAGCTCTCGAATCGAGTCTATTTTCAGCTCTCTGAGGGCAAGGATCAATACTTGTACACATGTCTCCAGTGCCCAGCACAGTGGCTACCATGGGCTCAATAATACTTGAATGAGTGGGGCAGACACTGGTAGTGATGAAATGGAGGCAGCATTTATGTAGAAGGTAAAGGCACAGGATTTAGAGTTGATCAGACTTGAATTCATGTTCTAGCTCTGAAATTTACTTGTCTCTGTGCCTGTGGGAATGTTACTAACATCTTTAAGCCTTTCTTACCTGTGAAATTGTTACAACGCCTACCTCTCTCATAAAGGTTATGTTATGAAGAATAAATGAATTAATATATACAGAGTGATTAGTGCAGTGCCTGGCATTAAATAAGCCCTGCCATAGAATAAGTAGTAGCTTCAGAGCAAAGACGGAGAAAGTAAACAGCAGCCCTGCTGACAACCAGACTGTGACATTCCCAACAGACAGAAATAACGCTCTGAAGGAGACACTGGCAGAACCTCCCTGTGAGCATGTTCAGGGCAAAAACGTGGCCAGTGTGTAACCAAAACAATGGTGAAACATCCCCCTCTTCTGACTGCCATTGCCCCCCCGAGAGTGAGTGCTGCGTCTTTACCTATTGCCAGCTCTAGCCCAGCTTTAATCCTCCCACCTCTAAATGAAAAGGCTCACTAGTTCCATTGTCCCTGTTTCTTGAGAGTATCCAGCCCAGAACTAGCCCCTGCTACCCTGATTCCTCTTTAAGTTCATCCCACACAAGCCCAAACCGGGTAAAAGGCCCCTCCCAAGCCTGAGGTAACCCTAGGGTGCATCCAGCAAGCTACATACACCTGTTTTATGACCACAGATGTCGTCCTGGCGCTCTTGGGGCAGTCAGTGGACTTCATCAAAAGTTTCAAAACTTACTTTTCCATTGGTGATTCCTGAAAGCAGAATAGTCACAAAAAAGCTTTTTCCCTTTTCTGGCTTTTTCTGTGTGAGGCTAGGCTTCCTGCGACCTAACAGCTGTGTTAAAACTCCTGTGCAAGGCAGGGTTTGAACTCATGACATCTGTAGTTAGCGGCCAGTGCTCCTGGCCATCTCTGCTTCCCTCGAAGCAGAGTTCTGTTTTATTGCAGCTAGAAAAGCAACAGAAGGAAATGCAAGAGCAAGAGTTTTCTTTTTCTCAGCTGAGACAGAGCTCAGAGAGAGCTCACCTGCCTATGTGTTTGGCCCAGCCTTCTCTTGTCAGTTTGCCAGAAGCTCTTGACAGACATCACCTCAGACTGTAATCAGTGTTTAAATAAGAAAGGCCAGTGAGGAAGAGCAGGCGAGGAGTGTCCAGGGAAAGCATCGGAGAGGAGGCAGCATTTGCGCTGGGAGTTTTGTTGATGAAGGTGAGAGATAACAGTTCAGACAAAGATGGCATCCGAATTCCAGCGCCCCAAAGGAGCAGTTTGCAGGGGTAGGGGTGGTTCTTGATGACTTGGAATTTGAGATAGGATGAATTTGAATTATCTCTCAGTAGAGATAATGACTAAACACCTGGAGCTGAATAAGGGGTCCCGGAAGTAGTGATTTAGATTGGATCATTCATTCTCCCATCCACATATCTATTCATTTACCCATTCAAGGGAAATGTATGCAGTACCTACTCTAGGCAAGCTCTGTGCTAGATGCTGGAATACAATGATGAGCAAAACAGAGGTCCCAGGTGATGGTGGTCCCTGGCTTCCTCTGCGTAGCTTTGGGTCTTGCAGGACCTCTGGTTGGGGTAGTCTGGTCATATATTCCTGTTACGTTTTCCTTGGAGATGCTTCATAAAAGGAAGACCTGTTAGTCTTGAGGCTGACTCTCAAACATTGCTTCTCAGGCCCAAACCCGCCTGCTTTGTTCCACCATACGAGATATTTTCTAGCACCATTGTTCTGACGTGATTAGGAATTTCCGATGATTCTCATGCAGGGCAAATTCATGCAAGGTGCGTTAGAAATATATATTTAGTTCCCTTGCCCCTTGCGTTCTTTGCTTTGGATATCCTGATGGATTTGAATGAAAACTGTGCCAATAAGTGTCCACTGGCTTTCTTGGGCAGGTTTCAGTTATTCGGGAAGAATGATGCTTATATACAAATCGTGGAGAAAAGTCTCTCGCCTCGGCAAAGAAAATTTGAGACGTGGTGGTCAATTAAGGAAGGGTTTTCCCGAGCAGGTTTGGACTCAGCTATTCTCTAGGAGCCCACAGCTTAAAAAATGAAACAAAAATGAAAAGTGATATGCTTAACTGTAGAAATTGGAGGCGATGTGTTTTCCAGATTCTTGTTGTACTATCACTAACCAAGTAGAAATCCCAGCTCTTCAGTTCTAATATAGTAGCCAGAGGGAGATTATCATCAGACCTCCCAGACTGGTGAGAAGCCTGACTGTCTGATGAACTCTGAAGGCACTGCCCTGTCCCACCCGTGTTGAGGTCACTATGAATTGCCAAGGGGCTGTCCTTTAAGAACCACGCTGGGTGGAATCGGCCGTGTTGTTAAGGGCTCCCTTATATGTGCGGCAGCAGATGGCAAGAGAGCCTCCTACAGGGGTCACACCTGAGGCTAGAGTAACAGGTGACGCGAGGGCAGGGACAGGATGCTTTCACTGTCCCTCCCATCCCTGTTCCTCAGCCTCCATCCACCACTTCAACTCAGTCGCTGAAAAGTGCTTGACCACTTCAGCTAAATTGGGGTATCTAAATCTCACTGTGCCTCTCTGGGGTTCTCTCCTCCACTGAGGTTAAAACCTCCTCACTTCTGCCCCCCTTGGATGTGTTTTGGCCAAGCGTTCGCGCCCCGCCTTTCAGGAGGGAGTTTGGCCCTCTGGTTGTGATGTCTCTGCTCCTCTGGGTGTTGCTTCTCTGCAGAAAAGGCCTGAACCCTGAGTTCCTTTTATTATGGGACCTAGATCCCCAGGAACTCCATAACACCAGGTACCCCAAATCTTGAGGGAGTTTCATGCATTGAGCTTGATTCTGGCCAATCAAGGAAAGGTGGTGATGCAGGAGTGTGGGATACATGGGAGAAGATGGCCGTCTTGGAGTTTATACAAACCAAGGAGAAGAATGCAGGATTTGGGCAGGTATGTACCCTGGAGCCTTGCTCCTTAAAGTGGACCTACAGCATGAGCTGGTTAGAATGCAGAATCTCAGCCCCACTCCACACCTACTGAATCAGAATCTGGTTTTTAACAAGATCCCCAGCTGGTTCATCCATACATTGAAGCTGAGAAACACCGCCCTAGACTTTTAAGAAAGTTGATTTCAGAAACTTGAGAGAAAATACTAGGATGAGTTTGAAGGCCAGACACTTGGAAAAGATGATTCAAGAGGGTTGAGAAATAAAACAGTAAGACCATCTTTTATGTTTTTAAACGTCAAATACTGTAATATGGAAATAAATAGGAAAACGTCTCTATAAATACAGCATTCAACGGTCGTTTCCTCAGGAGGCAAGTGGGATGGGGTGGGAAGGAGTGAAGGAAGACTTGCATTTGTTTTCCGCTTGCTTCTGTATTGCTTGAATTCAAATATGGGAATACATGCTAGTATTATTTTGGAGATTAAAAGTATGCAAATTAAGTTATACAAAAAAAGAATAAGAAGGATGTGTGATTTTGGTAAATGTAAGTTTGACAGCACAGCAAAGAATAACCCGAGAAAGCACGGGTATTTCTCAGATGAGCTTAAATGGAAAAGGAACACATTAACAGCCTACTTCCCAGTGGTGGAATTACAGGGTGATTTTTTTGTTTTTCTTGTTCTCTTTTTTATTTTTTTCTTGTGTGAATTTTCTAAATGTTCTGCATTGAATGTGTATCACTATATAATAAGAAAAATTGATCAAAAATGTTTTCAGGAAGAATTACCAAAGCAAGATAGACATAAAGCAACATGGTTGCACAGGAGGGTGGCAGAGGGCTGTAGGATGCAAATGACTATAACTGATGGTGAGCTCAAAAAAATTTTTTTTAATGTAAAAAATAAAGGCAACTAAACAATGTTTTAGGTGTCCTGGGTGTCGTTTCTAGAGCCTCTGCTGTGTGCCAGCTATGTGCCAGTGCATAGCCTGCATGATAAGCACCATTGCCATTGCAGAGCTGAGAAAAAGAGGTTGGGAGAGGTTAAGTACCTGGCCTAAGGTCAAGGAAGGAGTGAACTGGCTTTCAGGCATCAGCTTGTCGCTCTGTACTCTGGACCCCTTGGTTCAGAACAGGGAAGGCATTGTAGTTTGAAGATTAACACAATGGTGTAAGCCAGGCAAAAGACCCCATGTCCTCATCTGTTCTAGAGCAGTGGTTTGCCACGTTTTAGGGAGCTGCTCTTCAAGAGCAAGGGGGCTGTCTCAGTCTGTTCGAGCTGCTATAACAAAATACCATGATCTGGGTAGCTTATAAACAACAGAAATATATTGCTCACAGCTCTGGAGGCTAGAAGTCCAAGAGCAAGGTGGCTGCATGGGCAAGTTTTGCTGAGAGCCCTCTTCCTGGTTAATAGCTGATGCCTTCTCCCTGTGTCCTCACATGGCAGAAGGGGTGAGGGTGCTCTGAGGTCTCTCATCCTTTAAGAACGCTCATCCCGTTCATGAGAGGGATAAATTGAGAGATAGGGATTGACATATACACACTACTATATATAAAATAGATAACTAATAAGGACCGACTGTATAGCACAGGGAGCTCTTCTCAGTACTCTGTAATGACGTATATGGGAAAAGAATCTTAAAAAGAGTGGACATGTGCGTATGTATAACTGATTCACTTTGCTGTACACCTCAAACTGACACAACATTGTAAATCAGCTATATTCCAATAAAAATTAAAAACATAAATACTGTAAAAAAAAAAAAAAAAAAAAAAGGAGAGAGAACACTGATCCCATTCATGAGGGCTCTACCCTCATGACCTAATCACCCCCAAAGGCCCTACCTTCTAATATCATCGCGTTGGGCTTTAGGGATTCAACATATTTACTGGCAGGGAAGGTGGCAGGGATGGCCACACACAAACATTCAGACGACAAAAGGGGCCTTAGCTCTAGCCCGCGGGAGCCCCTGAGACCTCCTCCGGGAACCTTTGGGATTCTGCCGAGCACAGTGTGAAAACCAGTTTTAGAGCAGAGGTTCTGTTCTGCGGAAAGGTAGTCCTCCAAGTGCCCTGAGGAATAAAGGTTCCCAAATGTACGTGGAAACCTCTGCCCGCTGGGTCTGCCCTTGGAGATGTGCTGTGCACACCAGCAGGGCACATGCCCTGACAAGTCCCACAGTCCTGGGTTAACCTTGTCGTTAGGGCTTTTCCAGACCTGTTTGACCACAGATGACGTTTTTTATGGAATGCCCCTTAACAGGAATAGTGTTCCAAAAAAATAGTTTTTTGAGATGTTTTTTAAGCCCCATAAAGACCTAACTTTTTATTTATTTATTTATTTATTTTTGCGGTACGCGGGCCTTTCACTGCTGTGGCCTCTCCCGTTGCGGAGCACAGGCTCCGGACGCGCAGGCTCAGCGGCCATGGCTCACGGGCCCAGCTGCTCCGCGGCACGTGGGATCTTCCCGGACCGGGGCACGAACCCGTGTCCCCTGCATCGGCAGGCGGACTCTCAACCACTGCGCCACCAGGGAAGCCCCAAACAGCTACTTTTATTAAATGTCTATTAGATGTGAAAACATCATGAGCTGAAACTCTGATGTGACGGATTCCTGCCATTCCACGTAGGCATCATCAGGGTTTTTATAGGAAACATATTGTTTATGTAGCAAGAGGCAGCCTGATAGACCAGGAAAGCTTGTGCTTTGGTGCCATATCATCGTGGCACTCTGAATGGTCTTTTCCTTATCAGCAAACTGGGGAAACAATAATACTTCACTTACAGGCTTGTCAGGAGGACTAAACCTGTGATCATAGGTGTCTTGTGCATTGAGGGGATCAGGAAATTGTAACATCCTTCCTTCTTTGGTAGAATCTGAACATCAAGACAGTTTTTAGTCCTCCATCCCCAGCTCACACCCGCCCCCATTCCTCTTCTGGTATATACCTTCCCCATTGGGGTACCACTTCTCCCTATTTTACATCAGTAAATCAAATATTTGTTACACATCTGCTGTATGCCCACCTTTGTGCCAGCCACTTGGGACAGATCTCACAGTGTAGGAGAGGAGATAAGTTCATTAGCATATCAGGGGGCTGGGATAGATGTATGTAAGGGTCAGTGGGTCATCAAGTGGTGCAGATTTAATTCTTCCCTGAGGAGGGAGGTTAGAAACACTTTAGAGGATGGGTGATGTAGAGGAGAGTCTTCAGAGAGGAGTAGGTGGATGGAAGGTGGGGGGCAAAAGCAATTACTGCTCTGAACTTGTTAAGCTACCCCACTTTTCTGGCTGAGCCTGTGCTCTTTAATTTTCACTCCAAATGAGCTAATTGCTGGCATATTCTTCCCAGGCAAATGAATAGCAGCTTTTTGTCATCAAAGTTAAGTCTGGAGGGCCTGGGTGTGAGGAAGAAATATTAATGCCTGGTTTTTGGTGCTAACCTTTTTATTTCCTAGTACCACCTTTCCTTGGGATGATAGGGGGGAAATATTCTAATTATTTATAAAGTCATCTTGGTCTTTGGGCTCCCCCACAAATGCTTAAGGACATCTTCTTACCTTTCTATCTAAGGTGAATTATTCATCAAAGCCACAGGCTCTCACCAGAACCTTCTCTTAGGCTCTTGGTCCCTGAACAATGATCAGCCTCGGGTGTGCAACACCTGATTACCTGCACATTTGAAAGGCTTTCAAAAAGTCGCTTACATGTATCACATACTTCGCAGTATTGTAGGAGGCACTTTTTGGAAACTTAAGTCACCAGAGGCTCTTTCTCATAGAGAAACCTGGAGGTCTGGGTTCCAGGCCTGTCTCTGCCACTCACTTCCCATTGACCCTGGACAAGTCAATTGTCATTTCCCTCTTGGGACTTCAAGTCTTCATTTGTAAAAGGAGGCGGTGAGAACACATGCTCCTATGACCCCTTCCTGTTCTAAGGTCTGGGTTTATAAATTCCAGAAGGTTGAAGGAAAGTCACAGGCACAGAGCTCCCTGTGGGTGCAGTGGGGGTGACTGGCGTTATCCTCAGGTCTCTAGCTGGGCGGTACAGAGGATTGTGTTCACATTGGGCTTCTCTGCGTCCTGAACCACTGTCATCTCTTTTAAGGAAAAACAGTCAAGATGACATGTATCTGTTTTTGCCTGTCAGGGCTCGATAAATCTTTATTGACGGTAATGATCTTAATTATGGTAACTAAAATACCTCAAAATGAGACCCTGGATTCATGACGGGGGGTGAGAGTAGTGGTACTCCCATAGAGCTATAGTGCAGGGTTTCTCACCCACCGTATTTGGGCCAGATAATTCATCAATTTGGGGTCTGTCCTGTGCATTGTAGGATGTTTACCAGAATCCCTGTATCTACCCAGTAGGATGCCAGTAGCAACCCTCCTCAATATGACAGTCAAAACTGTCTCCAGGGCTTCCCTGGTGGTGCAGTGGTTGGGAGTCCGCCTGCCAATGCAGGGGACACGGGTTCGTGTCCCGGTCCGGGAGGATCCCATGTGCCGCGGAGCGGCTGGGCCCGTGAGCCATGGCCGCTGAGCCTGTGCGTCCGGAGCCTGTGCTCCGCAACGGGAGAGGCCACAGCAGTGAGAGGCCTGCGTACCGCAAAACAAACAAACAAACAAAAACTGTCTCCAGACATTGCCAGATGTCCTCTGGGGTTCCAAATCACCCCTGTTGAGAACCACTGCCCCAGAGTGAAAGTAGAAGTAACATTCAATCAAGTTGGCCCAGAGGCACCAAGTCATAAGCCGGGGCATGTCCCCACCAGCCCAGCATTCCCTTTTGAGCCTCTCTGCTCACCTCACAGATCACACTGTCCTTCCACAGGTGCAGTCCTAAACCCCTCACCTTGACCTCCTCATCCCAATACCCTGTTCTCATCCATTCACTCAGAAAATGGAGATTGTGTGCGTTGCATGCCTGGATTCATGCTGGATTCTGAGAAAGCAGTGATGAGCTCCAGACTCAACCCCTGACTCCCTACCCGTCCTTTGTTCCAGAGATTAATGCCTGCTGCTGCCTTCCTAGTGCCTATTGGGAGGCTCTTTTCCCTTCTGATTCCCCACCCTGGCTTTGAGGCCTCAGGCCTAGGCTCTGATCAGGTGCAGCCCTTGACCCTCAGCCCTCAATACGTTCTCCCCTTGGTGGATCTACTACTGCATCTGTTCTGGAAACTGGCTTCCCTCCCAAACCCTCCAGAATACTGTCTGTATGTAGGTATGTAGTCAGTCAACAAGGATGTACTGAGCAACTCTTATGTGCCAGGTCCTGTGTTCTCTGTACTCTTATGTCTCTTTATTTTCAGTCTCATTCAGTAAGTACTTAGGAGAATCTCCTGTGTGTCAGGCACTGTGCTAGGTACCGAGGATACAGGAGTGGGCAAAACCAGACGTGGTCCCTGCAGTGTGGTGGGAGGTGCAGTGCAGGCTCTCACTGCACAAGCATCGCCCACATAAATGGCCCTTTTCCACCTCTGTGTCTCCCTCCTCCGTCTGAGTCATCTTCTCACTTTCTCTCTGCCTCTCCCTTTTTATCTCCGTCTCCTATGTCTCTCTGGCTCACTCCGTCCTTCCTCCCCATCCATCTCCAGCAGTGTTTGCTGGGGCCGGCCAAGTGGCTTCTCAGGGACACTGGATCTCATTCAGATCCCTGCCACTGTGGCTTCCTCCTGGTGGGAGAATTACTGTCACTTAAGAGGTCCACCAAGGCTGTTTGACAGGAGTCAGCTGGGCTGGACACTAAGTTAGAAGAATGGCTCCTTCCTGGGGATAGTGGAAGGATATGAGGCCTGTCGATCATCTGAGAGCCGGGTGCGCACATAGCTCCACTCTGCTCAGTGTGCCACTGGGGGATGTTCCTAGACACGGAGAGGGATCGAGGGCAGCACCCCGAGAAGGATGGCTTCCAGTACCCCGTGTGGGATCCTCTCCCCTCCCTGCCGAGTTTTGCTAGGTGGCGTGTCCAACTGAAACAGTTCTTTTGCTTATTGGAAGAGGCACAGCCTTCCCATCTTCAGGCCAAGGTGGCGCCAAAGCCAACATCTCAACCAAGGTGAGAGCCGGTCTCTGAGACTTCCTGATTTCGAGTGAGAACTTGGGAACCCAACCCGGCTTCCACATACTGGCCAGGGGAGCCCGAGCAGGTGTCTTACTTCTTTGAGGCTCAGTTTCCACTTACGTAAAACGGGAGTAACCTTAGAAGCCACATCATTCAGCAGATGTGAGGCGCCTGTTAAATCATGCTTGTAAATGGCTTAGCACGGTACCTGGCACCGAAAGTGCTCAGTAAATGCCAGCTCTGGCCCCTGTGTTGCTCTCTGGGCTTCCCAGTTTCTTCTGCTGATTGCTGGATGCCAAGGAGGCAAGAAGCTTGCTTTGAACCCTGGGTGCATTCGGATTGCCCCCCACTGAAGGAGGTGGGGCTCTGCCTGGCTCCTTTCCCTAAATTCTTCCAAGGCCCTAACCTCCCTTTCTTTCCCTAGATCAGTGCAGCTGTTTAACAGCTGTTCCCTTTCTTCTCTCCAGGACATCAGGTTCATTGTCGGGGGATGTGACTTCTCCCCATCAAGGACTTGGGGATTTCTCAGCATGAGAGCTGTTCCCAAAGTGAAGAGTGTTATTAATAGGGCTTCCTGGAAAAGAGCCCACCTGGATAGAGAAAGCTACTCTTCACAAATACCAGCTCACTCTTGTCCCATTTTACGCCCTCCCCCGCCTTTCCTTTGCCGTCCAACTTTGTAAGTACTTTCCGAATTGAGATTCCAACTGCGAAGGCCCCTCTGGGAATGGGACTGAGAAACTTGGAGGCCTGGTTTGGAGGAGTTCTAAATCATTCAGTTCTCTTGGGTCTTCCGCTCTCACAGGGCCTCTTGGGTTACCAAGACAGCCAAACATCTAAGGTGAGATAGATTGCTGCCTTTGGATGAGAACGGTTTAATGATCCAGAAAGTAGAGAGCATGGACAGAGGAGAAACTAAACCAGCCGTACGCTGCCCTCGGAGAGAGAGATTGATTGTGCGTGGGGTAGGTCGCAGGCCCAGGCAAGGCAAGTTTGCTCACTCCAGCAGAGCATAGGTTATCTGATCTTAATTATGGTAACTAAAATACCTCACATTGAGACCCTGGATTCATGACAGGGGGTGAGGGTAGTGGTACTCCCACAGAGCTATAGCTGGAAGTTGCCCTGTGTGTTACCTCTCTGCTAGACTTTGAGCTCCTTGAGGGAAGAGGCTGGGTCTTAATCTACTTGCATCCCCAGCAGGTGGCGAAGATACAAAGGGGAGGCAGCTGGGCTTCTCAAACAGGGGTGTGGGTGTCCTCGGGCCTGTGTGGAGGTCGTCAGGGATGATAACGATGACCTGTACTTCTGAAGATAGGAGGAAAAGGTATTTGTGTACGAGAACAAACATGTATATATTATTAAGAGGATGCAAAATTGGAGTGGATTCTTAAGGTGAAATAGGATTTAATGAAAGGTCAAACAAGCAACTGACCACTTCAGGCCCCTCTTTCATACTCTTCAGGGCAGTGGATCTCAGATTTTAGGGTGCACACATACTATTTGGGGTACTTGTTAAACTTGCAGAATCCTAGGCTCCCTACCCAGAGATGATGATTGACAATAGTTCTAAGTTGGGACTCAAAAATCTGAACGTTGGCTAGTGCCCAGGCAGTATCCATGCGGCTACACTAACACAAGCCCTGCCTTGGAGAGGGGATACTTACCCTCTGCTCTTCCGGGTTGTGGTGGATACTGTCGTGCCTCACCCAGATGCCCCCCAAGATGAGACCCTCATTTTCCCAGATGCCACAGAGTGCTGGCAGCTCACAGCTCACACTACTTCTTTTGGGGAATTGCCTTCTCTGAGGGGCTCCTTACCCAGCCCAGGTTGACCCTGGAGGCTGCCTGTATCCAATGAGTGGTCCATGGAGAAGGGGGTTGGGAGTGAGGATTATAAAAAGGTCCAGACTCCTTGGTCCAATTTGAGACAACTCCGAAAGGCAGGCTCAGCTCCTGAGCTCTGAATGAGATTAGCCAAAGCCGGCTTTACAACTGCATTGCAGCTCCAGGTCTCCCTCTGCCCAATCCTGCTTCCCTCACTCCCTTCCAGGAGGTGTTCTTGAGAGCAAGAAACCTCCCGCTGGCAAATCCCCACCTCAGAGCCTGTTTCCCAGGGAACCTGACCCAAGACACACGCACTTCAGAGTTTGAGAAACGTTAGATGGAGGAAAGTGCATAGTCTTGTGAATTAGACAACCTGGTATATAATAGTAGTAGTAGTAATAATAATATTTAAATGGCAACAGCAACAACTAATATTTATTGGGTTCTTACTATGTTCTGAGTGCCTCATATTTATTTCCTCCCTAAATAAATACAACAACCCAATTACTATGTCCATTTCACAAATGAGGAAACTGAGCCACAGAAAAGTTAGGCAACTTGCCCAGGGATCACATAGCTACTGAGTGGCAGAGCTGGGGTTCAAATCTATCCAGTCTGGCTCTAACAGACTCTTAACCCCTACACTCTGCCACTTCCTGGGGTCAAATCGAGGCTCTTCCACACACTAGTTAGATGACCTTGTGCAGGGGAACCCAGCTGAGCTTGAGTGTCCTAATCTGTGAAATGGGGTTTGTTGTACCTACGTTGCAAGACTGCTGTGGGGTTGAATTGAGACTCAATCTGTATAAAGCGCTAACATGTGCCTGGGGCCCAGCAGGCACCAGGTGGACAGGTAGGTCTAGTGATCCTGCAGCCTTGCTAGGTACTCAGTAAATACTGAAAGACAATTTTGAAACGAAAGGAAAGAAAATTCTGTTTTGCCCCTGATTTAGCCACATGAAACTCATCTCATCACCCTTTTCTGGGTCTGAAGCTGCTGCCTCTGAAAGTGCCATCTCATCGTGCTTTGTATCAGTTAGTGCTGGAGAAATCTTGAATAGCTTACGTACAAAACTTTTTAAATTATATATTTTTTGAAACTTTGCTTCTTTGGGCTTGGGGCACACTGGTCACCCCATCTGGCTGTGAGAGCTCTCTACAGTCTGTGGGCTAAAAGTGTGCTATCTTTTAAAGTTTTTTTCCCTACCTAATCCCCCCTTTACGGAAAAACCTGAATGAACCTTTTGGCCAACCCAATACTTTTCAGCAGATGCACGAAGGAAATGGGCTCTCCTGCAGGAAGCCCTGAGATGCTCAAGGGTCAAGGAATGTCAGAAAAGAATGGCCAGGGAAATAGGAGGCATGGATTTAAGAGAAGATGAGAATGTGGCCTAAGACTGAGGAAAGGGAGAAATAAATCACATGAATCTGTAACTGCTGAGAAGGCAGAACATCAACTCAGGAAGCTGAAGATGAGACTGAGAATTCTGGTTTCCAGGTCTTCATAGAAACAGTGACGTGGGAGACCCAGGGTGTTCTGATGGGATCCAGGCACTCTGGTCACCTGACCCAAGAAATCCTAAACCCAAAACTGCTAGACTTTGACTTGAAGAGGATCTTATCCTGGCTCTGTCACAAAATGGTTGGGTGATCTGGGGCGAGTCAACATGCCCTGATGTGGAAATGAAGGTAGAGCTCAGGACTCATGATCCCCAAGACCCTACTAGCTCAGCAACTCGGTTACTGCATGAATCTCTGCAGGAAAGTCCCTTAATCTGGAGAGAATTGCTAGCTAGCCCTCTGTGGTTTGCAGAAGGAAACCACAAACCTATTGTTAGAAGCATTTTCTGCTCTAACCTCTTCCCCCGACTTGCCCAGGGTTCCTTTTTAGAACTTTTATGTCTGGATAATTCTAAGTTCAAGTCTTTGTTTAGCCCACATTTACCCCTTCTCTGCCTCCTCACTTACCACTTACCCTCTTGCATTACACATCTTTCAGCACCTTTGAGAGAAATATCTTAATTCTTCTTCCTATTTCTGTGTCAAATTAAAAAAAAAAAAAAAAAGTAGTGGAGGGAGGTGACCTCAGGATGGAACATGCAATCAGAATACCCAGAATTCTGACTTAGAGATCTCACTGCCACTCCCAGCATTCTCCCCCCACTCCCACTTATCTCCCTCTCTCTCCCTCTCCCGACAGGTAGGTAGGTAGGTGGGTAGGTAGGTAGGTAGGTAGGTAGGTAGGTAGGTAGGTGGGTGGTTGGATGGATGGATGAATGGATGGATGGATAGATAGATAGATAGACAGACAGATAGATATAGCTCTATCACACACACACTCCTACACAGAAGGGCACCAGAATCTGTACAGAATGGCCAGCTCTCCACAGGGTTGTTTGGATGGCAGGCTTCCAGGAACTTCCATCTGCATTGCTCTTTTATCCAAGTCCAAGAAGCTCTGTCCGTTCTCCTACCTAATCATGTTGATTAATCCATTCTGTCAAGGAAGTCCACAGCCACTCTGTAGGGTTTGGGGATCAGACTGCGCAGTTTTTGAGTCAACCTGACAAGTCATTGGATTCCCTTAGCTGTAAAGCTGGATACTAATCTCCCCTCTCCAGGTTGTTATGAGGATTAGAGGTGACAAGTCATAGAAGGTACCCAGCAGTGCCCGACCCAAGGTAGGCATTCTAAAAAGCACTAAAGTATTACTTCTAATACCACTGCTGAGGTTCCAGGAGGGCTGAACTGTGTTCGATATTGGAGGACATTGTCTGAACAGCTCAGTTCCTGCTTAATTCTACTAGATTTCTTTGGTAGAAAACAGTCATGTGCACTGTCCATGGTGCTCTTTATAAACCTTCCTTCCATTCACTGCTTTCAGTGATGATCATTTGTTCTGTTGCCCGATTACTGTCACAAAGAGCTCTGCTTTGAATCCTGCCTGCAAACATTGGTTCTCTTCCTCCCCGAGATAACAATGCCTGGTTGGCGGGGCACCCTCTTTAGGTTGGTTTTACCGTAGTCTCCATTACATGTTAACTATCTCTGGCCTCATACCCAGTGTCATGCAGAGCTGGCAGAGTACCCTTAATGAATGTGAAACAAAATAAAAATCAAGAGAGTAGATTTCAGGTGCTCTCGTTACAAAAGTAAATCAATAACTATGTGATAAGGTGATATGTAAACTAGCTTGACCACAGTGATAATTCCATTCTGTGTACGTATATAAAATCATCATGTTATGTCCCTTAAATATATAAAATTTTCATTTAAGAAAATAAAATAGGGCTTCCCTGATGGCGCAGTGGTTGAGGGTCCGCCTGCCGATGCAGGGGACACGGGTTCATGCCCCGGTCCGGGAAGATCCCACATGCCGTGGAGCAGCTGGGCCCGTGAGCCATGGCCGCTGAGCCTGCGCGTCCGGAGCCTGTGCTCCGCAACGGGAGAGGCCACGACAGTGAGAGGCCCGCGTACCGCAAAAACAAATAAATAAATACATACATACATACATACATCATACATACACTACCTGTGATCGCTCTCAGCACTAGGATACTTGCCCTCCAGTTCACACCTGGCCAGGCCCTGCCCTGGATCCTGCTCACACACGCCGTGATGGCTAACGCCATTACCCTATGCTGTTGGCACATAGGGATTGGAAGCCTTGCAGCACCTAGATTATTTAAGAGAGGAGATCTGAATGGACCCGTTGAATTTTCTGCCTCAGGGAAGATAAATAAACACACACACATACACTTATAAACAGTGTGCACGTGACCCAGGGCTAGCCGTGATGCTCACATGCAGACCCATGTTCCGTGTAATTGATTAGAAGGGTTTGTTTCTGTTTTCCTATAAAATTCCCAATTAGCCTGCATTCACCTGACAGCGCCTCATTAGGGCATCCAACCCCAAGCTTTAGGAATGTTGATCCCAGCAGCCTGGCCCTAAGTAGAAAATGCTCAGGTTTGGGAGTCAGAACAGTTTGGCTTTAAATAAAGTTACCGCCCAGGTGACCTTAAAGCAGGTTACCGTCTGGGGCCTCAGTTTTTCTCATCTGAAGAATGGAGATAATAATAACCTATCACAGAGGGTGGTTGCTGAGGATTAAATGAGCTATTTACCAGCAAAGGGTTGGACACAAGCTCAGTAAATGGCAGCTGCTTCTACTGGGGCAAATCTCCCAAACTGAGATGATAATCCTTGCCCTGCAGAAGCATATACAGAGCTTCATAGAGCCACGGAGGTGTTGATTACCATTATTGTCCATTAAAAAGCACAGACTGTTTTTAGGGACTGTGAGACCACACCTGCTGTTTGAAAGCATCTAGATGTCCCCCTACTGTATTGACTGAATCACTCATTCATCCATCCATTCATTCGTCCCAGTGTTCTGCCAGATCTTCCTGGGTGTTAGTGGGCTCTACAGGGTTCACAGGCGTGTGACCCAGACCCTGGCCCAGGAGCTCTCAGGCTAACGTGAGGGACAAAGAGGCACTTAAATAACCAAGTTCTATAGCAAGAAATGGCAGTTCTTTGAACTGGAGAAAGTTCAAGGAATCTGCCTCTCACTTTTCCTCCTAGAGTTCCCAAAGCATCCATGACCGTTGTCTTAAGTGCTGCCCCTGGCAGGTGTTTCTAAGGGGTGCCTCTGTCTTCAGGAGAGGCGTTCCCTAACGTCCTCATCCCTCTCTGAGGGGAGCTGGTCCCTCTGTCCAGGGCCAGTGACAAGAGCCTTGGCCTGGGAGTCAAGAGGCCCAGTGCCCGCCCCAGCTCCATTGCTTCCTGGTTTTGCGGCCCCTGACCAAACCGTTTGGCTTCTCTGAGCCCCAGTTTCCATCTATAGAAAATGGGGATAGTATTCAAAGTATTGTTCAAGATGACCTCTGTTGTAGTACAAGAAGGCGCCATACACAGGTGCTGAGACATTATTTTTCATAAAAATTCGAGCAACCATATTTATCAGTCCGTTTCTATGTGCAGGACTGTGCTAGGGTTATTATGGGCGATGCAAAAGAAGCAGAGGATGCAGTCCCTGCTCTCAGCCGCTCACCTTCTTATTGGAGAGAGAAGTGAACATGGATGATCTAGGCAGAGAATGAGAGAATACAAGGAAATAGATCTGGTCTTAGGATGTAAACTAGTTTTCTAGATATTGAATCTGACTTTTCCATTGAGGTACCTCTTTATTCCAGGGATGTGTTTTCTTGTCTGTGAATAACTTTACAGTATCCTAAGTCTTTCCGTTGAAGCTGCGTAGATCCCCCCACCCAGCCTGTCTGTCTCCTGTGGTCCTTGTGATCAGATGAGTTAAAGAATTAGGTGAGCAATCTGTAAAACAGAGTCTTAGAAGTTTGGCGAGGCTGGAAAGGACCCAAGAGATGCCACAGACCGGCCACGCCTCTTTACAGATGAGGATCCTGCAGGACAGAGAACAGAGATGTTGCAGGCAGCCTCACAGCCTAATTCACTGGTTAGAACAGAACCTAGAACCCAGAAGCCCTGGCTGCCAGGCCTGTTCTGGGCCTTCTCCAAGTCCTCCCTTATTACTGGCCTTCTCACTACAGGAAGTGAGGAGGGCATCTGTATTTATGGCAACTCTTAGGTAAACTTACAAACCTCATAGACAGATACAGACATATCTTAAGTCCCCCATTTATTAACCAGATGATCTAGAGAAGTCATTTAACTTCCCTGAACTGTGGAATGGTTATAATAGGGCCTAATGCTCCTTTCATGGCGCCACTGTACAGATGAAGTCTCTGGCAGTGGCACTCAGTAAACGCCAGAGGATGAAGCACACAGTTGCCCATCAGGCCACCCCAGGGAATAGAGGTACAGTAAGTGCTGCCCAAATTTCAAGCCATGTTTTTCTCCCAAGTGTCAGCCCAGCACCATCAGCCCTTCAGGAGCTGTTCCTGGGAGCCACCCATCCTACTCCATTGGGCCCCCTGCCTAGAGCACGGGTTTCAGTGAAAAGTAAGACAACCTCTCTCCTTACGAACCAATTAAGGAGCATCTTTTTACTGCCACATTAATTAAACATGAAGCAGATCATTGTCATTAGCTTATAGGAGCTGAAAAATCATTAATAGTTCTTTTCACACTAGTTTTGGGAGCATTTATTGTGATGAATCTTTTTTTTTTAACGTCTTTATTGGAGTATAATTGCTTTACAATGGTGTGTTAGTTTCTGCTTTATAACAAAGTGAATCAGTTATACACATACGTATGTCCCCATATCTCTTCCCTCTTGCATCTCCCTCCCTCCCACATTGTGATAAATCTTGATTTGAATGCAATTCATCCTCATTTTCATTTATCCCTAATACGAGGATAGAGGCAATTTTTTGACACATTGGAGGTTAGAAGGGTCTAGCAGCTATCTTCGGTATACCTGGGACTAAGTAAATATTTTGAATAGATGAATGAATTTTTTTAAAGAGTTAGGCAAATGGAGGAGTAAATGAGTGAAGCAGGTAGGTGAGTGGTTAGAGGCACAGGATTTGGAGTTAGCATTCAAGCACTAATCTCTATCAGTGCCTTTCCATGCTGGCGTTCTGAGCCTGGGCAGGTTACTTCACTTCTCTGAGCTTCAGTTTCTCACGTGTCAGGTGGGGATGCGAATCCTCGTCTTACAGTGTTACTGTGATAATCAGAGACGGTGTACATGAAGCGCTCAACATAGTAACTGACTCCTACGGGCACTCAGGAAATGGCAGTTCCTGTCGTCATCATCTTCAATTACCATCACTCCATCATCACCACCGTCTTCATTGTAATCACCATCTCAACAGACTCAGCGTCACTGCCACCATCATCTTCGTCCATCATCATCACCGTCCTCTTCATCGTCTCCCTCATCCTTATGTTTTACGAAGCTTTATAAACCTTGATCAAAGTTAATCTCTGTCCTTATTGGGAATATCAGTTTCAGAAAAACAAAGGGCTGTCTTTTTGGTGTGTGCCTTTTAGAAACCTTTTCTTTGGAAATAATTGCATTTCTAGACAGGATCCTTTATTTTGCAGTCAGCAGAGTAATTGCTGCTGCCACTACTGCACTGAAAGGTTTCCAGGGCCGTGTGAATGGAGGAATGCATGAAAGTGAGGACCGCTCTCCCCCGGTCCTGGGACTGATTATCTCGTTTGCCTTTAATCACAAATCAGCACAAAGATCCTTTGCTGGGTCTGTTTACTGCGTAACTGAGCCCAGTGGCACATCCTTCGAAGGTCTGTGGATGAATAGCTGTAGAGAATAGCACCCTGGAGTCACGGAATGAGAAGCAGCCTCACATTCCCACCTTGGGTTTGCATTTACCATTGGGGCTCTTTGATCCTCAGTTTTGTCATCTGCGAAATGGTATTTTTATAGCATCTTCCAAGTTTTCTGTGATGATTAAATGATATAAATTAATGTGGGCAAAGAGCAACGCAGTGCCTGGTGCAAAATAGGTGGTTCGTAAATGTCAGATGATTTGTTGGGGGCCCACAAGATGATTGGATCTCCCTAACATTTCACATTAGGACTCTAGCCCACCGTCTCTCCATCATTGTGGGTTTTCTCACCATAGTGCCCCTGCGTTTCTCTATAGATCTGCTTTCACATAAGAATGATTGAGCCAAATCACAAATATCCCCCATCACCCTCCTGTTACACTCATTCCTCTTTTACTTTCTCAATCCAAAGACGAAAGGATTTTCTTCTGAAGATGATTTGGCCTTCAAAAGTCGAGGGATACATGGAGTCAAGACATTCTAGAATGTTAGTACTGTAGAGATCTCCACGTATATGATGCCTGTCCAAATCCACACTTCTCCTTTGCATGCTCTGGGGGGTCCTGTGCCATCATATGGTCAGAATTCCTCACCTGCAGCTGCTTCAGTGGACACCCCATTCATACCCTGTGACCATTTCAGTGCAGCCAGCTTAACTTCCAACTGTACTTTTCTTCCCCTGAGGCTTTCTCTGGCCTCAGAAGCCACCTTTGCTTATGTGTAGGGCAGGTCAGAAGAGACAGGGATTTAACACCCCCTGGAAGCAGCCCCCAGCCAGTGGTTGATGGGCGTTGGTGTATAAATACCTCAGTTCCCTCACTGCTCAGGTGGGATAATTCAGAGGACATACCTGTTACTGGCTGCCTTGTCTTTCCTGTCTCACATCCTTGACTTCTTTTACTCTCAGATACTACTTGTACCTGGATCCTTTCTTCAGGGTTTGCTCCTGGGGGAACTTGAACAGTAGGACCTTAGTCTTAGATACAAGAGGAAGCACTGGAGGAAACGTGACCATTCACTCAACAAAAATTTCCAGAAGGTCCATGAGTGAATCACAGAATGGCCCCTGCTTTCAGATGCTTACGTTCTTGGGAAGAGACTTGGACACATTCAAGTTCAGTGTGATGAGGGGCTATGAAAGGAGCTTACTCTCTGGGTTGCTGTGAGAAGTCAATAATGTATATAAAATTTGAAGTGATTCATTAAGATTCAACAAACATTTGTTGATGCGTTTTCTGTTATCTGCCAGGCTCTGGGCTGGCCCAGCAGAGATGCAAAGATGAATAAGATACATCCTCTACCCTTGAGGCACTCACTATATATTGGAGGGGATGGAAACAGGAAAGGTCATTTCAACACTGTGTGGAGGTGTGCATCTAGCTGCAGAGGGTATCATGGGAGCTCAGAGGAGCAAGGCATGGGCTTAGCAATAGCTGTTTTTCTTCCCTTGTGGAATTATCTCTATGGACTTGGATCTAGCTCAAGGCCTGGCATAGAGCAGGTGCTCCATAGATGTTGGCTGAATTGAACTGAGCAGTTCAGTGCAGGAGGAAGAGGCCTCTGACCACATGATTCCTTTGCGCAACCGAGAAACACCTTTCTCCTTAGATCATTGATCTTGAGGCCCAAGTGGTTTGAACGTTGTCAGTCTTGGTAGATAACTGGGTCAAAAATACATACTTTTTTTAAATGCCAGAAAAATTCACATTTATATTCCAAGGTTTAAAAGCATTTAGAGGTGGGGTGGGGGGGGGGGGAATCAGAGCTGCAGGCTATTGGTCATGCTTGGTGATATTTAATCAGTTTGTTGAGTCGTAATTGAGAATACAGCTCCAATGGCACATAAATTCCAACGATCAAGTCAAAGCCAGTGAGTCTTCCTCATTATTTATCTTACAGTAGAGATAACCTCTTCATTATTGAAATATAATTGCCAAATGTGATAGTTAATATTACAACAGAATCAGCAACATGAACTCAACATTTGGAAAGAAATTTCTAATAGTGCTTTTTATGCCTGCAAAATTAGTGTTCGGTGTCAGTCTTACCACAGCATTAATTGGGGGCTGAGGCTCCATGAGAGACCAGTCCCAGCTGCCCTGCTCTCCAGCAAGGGGGTTCTCTTTGAATCCTCTGGATCTGGAAGGTAGCCCGATGTGGTCTGCGCCTGGAAGGCAAGAAGCTTTGTTTTAGCCCACGTGAGCTATTCTGTCTAACAAAGAAGTGATGAGTTCTGAGAAAGGTGTGGGGATATGGGGTGTGAAAAGATGAGTCCCCACAAAGCTAACAGGCTGGTAGGGTGGTAGGGTACTGAGATAGGTGATAGCAGTAGAATACCAGGTGCTCGGTGCCTGGAGGCCTCACACGTCTTTATCTTTCACCTTTGTTGCCCCCAAACCACTTCAGGCTCATCTTTCAAGATGCAGCTCAAGTCTCACTTCTAAGAATTCCCTTTTGAGCCTTGAGGCTGGTTTGAGGGCGGTATTCCCTTGGCACTCCTTAACCTTTCAGCACTTCCTTCTAACCCCGTACTTCAGTAGTATGCTGTCTCTGTTTCCACATCCCTCGATCCCCCTCTCCCAAGACTGAGAACTTGAGCAGAGTGGTTGGATCTCATGGTCTTTGTCTTCTCAACTCCTAGCACGGAACCAGTACGTCGTACAGAACACAGTACATAGAAAGTGATCAATAAATATTCCCTGAAATCATAAAGAAATGAGAATCGGGAGGAAAGTGATTGATGAACAAAGTAAAGGGAGAAGTCCTCTTTGAGGGCTTTCTGGAAGAGGTGACTTTCGAATAGGAACATGAAACATAGGGAAGGTGATTTGACCTTTCCCAGCAGAGCCAGCAGTTGAGGGGAAATGGCTCCCCGGGTAGTTTAGAAATATAAGAGTTGCACTTTGGAGGGGGTGGGCTGTTTTACTTTGTGTCCTCCACTGATAGCCCTTTTCCTTCCCCTTCACTCTTAGAAGGTTCAGTATGAGGCCCAGATCAGTGTGGCCAGACGGCTGCCCTGACTTCACTCATGCCGCCTGCCCTGCCGCCTCCCTGTGCCAGGCCCTGGACTAGGCCCCTGCTCATAGCGAAGGCTCCAGCCCTTGGAAGAGTTTACGTCTTCTGCAGGAGCAGGCAGCGGCATCATAGGCAGAGGCAGCAGCTTTCACAGAGACATGCAGGTGTGCAGGGAAAGTAGGAGGTCCAGAAAATGCCTCTGAATATTTTTTGTAGCATCTTTGCTTTATTTCCCCACGAGTTCCCTCCCAACTACTGCTGCAAAATACAGAGCTCTCCAGGAGAAATCCAAGTGAGGAGGTTGCACTAGCTCATCTCTAAAATCCTGCCAGCCCTGTCTTTCTAAGGCTGCTGATCTGAAAGTCTGGCTAAAAAAGTCAACGAATAACACGTGGATTAGCTTGGTTGGAGTGATTCGCCTTCATTCCTCACTCCCTGCCCCGCTCAAATCACATTTCACATATTAAACTCATTCTGAGTATAAAGAGGAGGTTGGGGGAAGGTCTCTGGGAAGCAAGTAAACATATTCCAAGTAATCTCCCTCTGGCCACTCTTTCGTCTTGAGACAGAGATAAGCACATTGTTTCAATCAGCCCTGCGTTCCATTTCCTTATCTTAAAACTGTCTTCTGCCACATTATAAATAATCAGCTTATGAGCCATGCCAGGCGTGTGTGTGTGTGTGTGTGTGTGTGTGTGTGTGTGTGTGTGTGTGTGTGTGTGTGTGTGTGTGTGTGTGTGTGTGTGTGTGTGTGTGTGTGTGTGTG
>NW_021703784.1:51867540-51990326 GCF_005190385.1 Monodon monoceros
GTGTGTGTGTGTGTGTGTGTGTGTGTGTGTGTGTGTGTGTGTGTGTGATGTGTCTAGGGGTAGCAGATGGGGTCCAGGCAGCAGCCTCAATCCTTGAGCAACCCAAATGAATGAAGTGTCCCCCGGCCTCTCACACCAAGTAGGTGGCTGTTGGCAGGAGAGCCTTAACTTAGGGTGGCCATATAATTTGTTGTCCAAACTGGGACACTTGTCATAGTGAATGACATCACTGTTAATAATTACACTGGGACAACAGGCACAAACCAGAATCATCCCAGGCCAACAGGAACATGTGGTCATCCTAGCTATAGGGCTCAGGTGGAAGAAACACCTAGTGTTAGGAGTTCCAGCATTCAGCCAGCCAACAAGATTTCATTTCAAGGTCATGCAATCCATTCCCCCCCCACCCCAGGCTTGAAGCTGTCCCACAGCATTCACCCCAGTGGTTTCCTAGCCCCAGCTCACTGTTCCCCAAGGTTGAGGGCCATTGTTTCCCCAGCAGGATCTGCTACATCACTTGAGGAACCCAGTGCAAGATGAAAATGCAGGGCTCCATGTGCAAAGATTATTAAGCATTTTAAGGCAGCAGCAACAGAGCACTGAATCAAGTTTAGGGCCTTCTGAGCCCACGGCCCCGTAGGGTTCCACAGGCCCCTCAGCCCATGAACCTGGTCCTGCTCCCCAGGCAGCCTGTGCCATGTTTGAGCAGCTCTGACATAGGATATAGATGCTTTTGCCTGCTTTCTTGCATGCTTGCTTGCTTGCTTCAGTTATATTTCTAATTTAGCTTTTTGCATATGGAGTATGTTCACATTGTTCAAAAGTCAAACAACATAAAATGGTATACGATGAAAAAGTTTTACTTCCAACCCCTCTCCCCACCTCCTTCCCACCCAATTCTCAATATTCCTCACTCCCTTCCCATAGGTAACCACTTTTTAGTTTCTGGGTATCTTTCCAGGATTTCTCTTTGGAAATATAAATACATATTCTTACATTTCTCCCATTTTTAAAACCCAAAGGTTGCATACTAAACAGATCTTCTGTGCCTTGTACAGAACATCCTTCCTGATATCCACTAACTAGCGGTTTGTTTCACTAAAGGTGCCCCTACCAATCCCCCCGCTTTGGAACCACCCAGAACAAGGGCAGTTTTTCATCCCTGGCAAAGTCCTCCAGAGGTACGAAAACAGAGACCAGTTCTCCATCCACTCCACCTTTTCCAGCCTCAGCTTCTTTTATCCAGACTCTTCCTTCTGCCCTTCCTCACAGGGTCTGAGGTCTGGACTTCCCTCATTTGTCTGTGACTTTCTGTGTGTGTGGGCCTCACAGTTGGCCAACTGATCCACCAGGAGTGGTCTGCCCTGCTTAGAACAGAGAGAAATTGATCCCCCCATCATTCTAATCACCCAACCTCTGTGGATCCAGCTTAGTAGTAATAATAGCTCCTGTGGGAGTATACTCTGTGCCAGGAACCAAGTATGCACCTGCAAACATCACTTTCACCCTCATGACAACTCTATATGTAGTAGGTCTTATAGTAGTAGGTCTACTCCTTTACAGTTGAAGCATCTGAGGTTCAGGGAGATAAACCAGCAAGTAGCAGTGAAAGGAAGGATCCAAACTCAGGTCTGTCCACCTCTTGACCTCGCTTTGGACCATCTCCTCTCTTAATCACCTTGGGGTCTCTTGGTGACCCCCAGTATGGGGCTGGCAGCCGAATGCTTCCCCCTAAGAACTTCCTTACACACGTGCTATTAACTATGAAATTTCATCCAGCTGTTTTTTCTGGGCCTGGTGAGTACTGTCTCTCTCATGATCTGTCCTGTCATTTAATAGTCCCTACCTTGACTCTCAAGGTACGCTCATCCATTTTCATGCTTTAAATACCAACCAAATTCATATCTTCAGCCCAGGTCTCTCCTCTATAAACTCCAGACTTCTATCTCCAACTCTCTGTTGACATCTCTAGCTAGATGTGTGGTGAGCCTCTCAAATTAACAAAACTAAAACAAAACTCATAATCAGGACCCCAAATCCTGTATCTCCCCGGAGTCTTCCCCATCTCAGTAAATGAGACTGTCCACTTGCCCAAGTTAGAAACCTAGGCCATCTTTGATTCCTGCCTTTCTTTCAGTTTCCATGTCCAAATCACTAACAAGTCCTATTGGTTCCACCTCCAAAAATGTATCCCCAATCCATCTTTCTCTCTATCTCTAATCATAATTCAAGACCCCGTGGTCTCTCACCTGAACAGGCTGTCCTGTTCGCTCTTCTGCCTCTTTCCATTCTTGTCTCCTACATGGTAGGTCTTTGAAAGACATAAATTAGAACATTGTTATATCCCTGTTTAGACCCTTCCATGGCTTCCCTTCATTCCTAGAATAAAATCCAGAGCATTTGCCATTGTCCACATGACTCTCCAATGTCTGTGGTTCAATCAGGCTCCTTCCTACCACTCCATCTGCCCTGCCCTAGCCACACTTGCAGGTCCTTGGCACATCAAGCTTGTCCTTGCCTTTGGCCTTTACACATGCTTTTCCACTTTTTAGAAAGCTCTTCCATCTACCTTTGGCATTCTTTGCCCCTCTCATTCTTTAGGTCTCAACCTAATGGTCACCTTCTCAGAGAGGCCTCTTCTGACAACCTGATCTGAGGGAACACCTTGGTGTCCTCCCTCAAGGGTCCTTTTAATTTACGTCTATTACAGCACCATGGTCATACATTTTTGGTTGTGTGCTGTGTTTTCTGTGTATTGTCCATCTCCTCATCAGACCATAAGCTCCATGAGGACAGGAACCATGTCTCTTCCACTCACCATAGTATCTCCAGCAGTGAACCCATCACTCGACGCACAGCTGACTCTCAAATACTGTGGAATTCTTTCCGCTCTTTTCTTTGGTTCTTTCTCATAATAGACCTTACTAGAAAGCTGCAGTATAAAATTTTCTTACCTGCTGTTTTAATTGAATAGTTTTTGCACTGTGGAGGAGTTGAACAATAAAGATGTCGCTTAGAACGAACACACACACACACACACACACACTTTTCCCATATGGCGGTGATCCACATATGAAATGGAAAGAGGTGTGGCCACTTCTTGCCACTGTGTGGGCAGCGGAGCATCATTTGGTTACAGTGATTGCAATTGTAGTGGCTCAGACCAAGGACTCAGGAGCCAGACTGCCCGGGTTCAAATCCCAGCTCTGCCTCACTCCAGTGGGGTGATAGAAATAGTACGTACCTTCCATCATAGCTGTGAGGATTCCATGTGTCAATATGTGTAAAGTATTTAGTCAGTGCCTGGCAGCCGTAAGTACTTAGTAAGTGTTTGTGATCATTAGCATCATTACCATGTGGGGAGCTTCTTACATATATTTTCTCCCAACAGCCTAATGAGGTATTTTTATTTCAGTTCAGTTCAACGAACATTTCCAGTGTCCCTCTGCCAGGGTCTGAGATACAAGGATGAGTCAGTCCTAATTGGTTCCCCAGCTTCTTGGGAGTATCACACAACTACTGTAGAGTGAAGCCATGAAAAAGTGCAGTGTCAGAGTATGCCTGAGTGTGTCAAAGGATGCAAGAGTATGCCCACGTGTCAGAGTATGTGTGGTACGTCAGTGTGTCCGTATGTCAGAGCCTGCCCGAGAAGTTCAGGGTACCATTCAAGTCCAGTAAGAGGAGGTAAGCCCCAAGGAGAGCTGTCTGCAGATCCACTGCCCTTAGCCTTCCTGGTTGTAAAAGTCATGGCACTCAGCCAAGGCAGCGGTAAGCCCCTCTTGCCCACCTTTGCCCGTCTTCTCCCAATCTCCCAGAGCCCACTGTCTCTGTGGTTATAGCTCGATTTGCAAACAACAAGTAAAAGGCAGTTCTCCCCGAAAAGGGTTTTGCTCACTCATTTCCAGGACCCTGGAAAGGCTGCCTCTCGCCCTCTAAGAAGAGCCCTGGTGGCCAGTGTGCAGCTATACCATTTGGGGCCTAATGAAGTGACAAGGCACTTCCCTGCTGTGGACCCGGGTGTGCAACAGTTTTTGGCTACTGAAGGCAGACATTAAGGAGAACCGTTTTAGTTGATTCGAATGCGCATATGCTGTATGAGTTTAGTTCCAGGGCATTTTGGAACAAATGGCTGTGTCATTGTGGGCCTTAATTAGATAAGAAATTAGTAGATAAATGGATCCCAAAGTACAGGTGGCCCCCGCCTGCTCCCCCCACCCTCTTGCCAGTGCCAGCAGGGCAATAGAGGCTTCCTCCTGCATTGCTAGTGAGCTGCGGGGGGAGAGAACAGAGGGGACGGTCCACAAGGTCTTGTCGGCTCTGGCATCGTGTAGATAACATTTAAATTAGATACTGAGGGAAAGGGCAGCCTTTCATTCTAATGTGGAAATGGCACAGAGCGTGAGTTCCAGACTCACTCACTTCTTCGCTCTCAATTCTTTCAACAGATATTTATGGATTGTCTCCCGTGTGCCAGAGACTGCACTGGGCACTGCGGATAGGCAGCACAGGGAAGTAAATGAAATTGTCAGAGTATGTTAGGGAGTAAAAAAAAAAAAAAGACCAAAGAGAAAATGTTGGAAGGAGGGAAATTAGGAATGCAAGGTAGCGAGCTTTTGGGGTGTGCGTGGCAGGCTGGGGTTGTGGATGGTGTTGGTGTTTAACCATTGGTTAGGTACGCGGGGTACCCAGGCTGGGCCCAAATTTAGCTGACAAGGCAAGTAGAAAGACATTGGGCCTGCGCCTGTCCCAGAGAGGTCAGTGGATGGGTGGGCAGGGAAGGAGTCATCAGAAAAATAAGCATAGCACAAGTCTGATAAACACTACAAAACAGAAACAGACTCACAGACTTAGAGAGCAAACTTATGGTTACCGGGGGGAAGGGTGGGGAGGGAGGGGTAGTTTTAGGGAGTTTGGGATTGACACCTACCCACTGCTCTATTTAAAGTAGATAACCAACGAGGACCTACTGTACAGCACAGGGAACTCTACTCAGTACTCCGTGATAACCCAAATGGGAAAAGAATTTGAAAAAGAATAGATACATGTATATGTGTAACTGAATCACTTTGCTGTACACCTGAGACTAACACAACATTGTTAATCAACTATGCTCCAATAGAAAATAAAAATTATAACAGAAAACACTATAGAGACACAGAGTGGTTAATCCTACCTGGGGAGAGCTTCCCTGAGGGGGTGACATTTGAGGGTATTGTGAAGGTAGGATATTATCGGTATGAAAGAGCATGGGAGCCTGAGGAGACATCATGAGGAATGCAGGGGGGCTGGAAAGGGGTGGGGGACCGCCTGGTGTGGCTGTGCTTGGTGGAGGAGATAAGGGAAGGAATCCAGGAAGCACTTAATCAGGGCCCCGTGTCCCCTGAATGTTTGCCATGCCCTGAATGTTCACTTTGAAAGGTGCATGAAAAGATAAACTGCATCAAGTATATTAGTAAGGATAATGCCAGTTATAGTAGAAAACCTCACAATTTCAGAGGCGTAGATAAATATATCTTGTCCACGTGTCAGTCTAATGCACCGTCCCTAATTGGCAGGCAGCATTTCTTTATGCCAGGAATGATTCAGAGATCCAAATGCCTTCTATCTTGTGGCTTTTCCATCTTCTGGAGCTTCAGAGCCATCTGCAAAAGAGGAAAAAATGGTGAAGAAAGCAGACCTGCTTCTTTACTGTTTGGGCTGAGAAGGTGTTCAATCCCATAGTGAGTTCCATTTCCTTGGTCCCACCTAGATGCAAGGGAAGCTGGGAAATGTAGTCCTTAGCTGAGCAGCCACTCTCAGCCACAGTTCTACTATACTCTGGAAGGAAGAGTATACATGTGATGGACAGTTAGAGGCTCTCCTGTGTGAATATCCCCAAAACTCAGTCATCACCATCTTGGACCTCCTGTATATCTCATTCAGCACAACAAACTACACTGATAGTAAGAGTTACAATTCTTCACGTTTCCAGAAAACTTTATCGTTTCTCAAGAGCTTGGAGATAAGGTCAGGTTGATAAGCATTTATCGAGTACCTACTTAATATTAGTGGGAAAGCTCTGCCTCAATTTTCTCCTCTGGAACTAAGGGTAAATTCCCTCCATGGATCAAGGCTATTACAGGATTAAATGGGGAATTACCTGGCACGTAATAGGTGTGCAGTAAGCATTACCCATCCCCCCTTCTTTCGAGCTTTTCCAGGAGAGACCCTGAGGGTAGGTGGGCTGGTCCAGCAGCCACCTGTCTTATGTAGGACCCTGGCTTGGAAAACTTTGCCCCATCACCGGGGAGAGAGAGTCTTCCGGCAGAGGGGGCCATCAGGGGAAAGCTGCACAGGGGTTAAAGTTAGAGGTGACCCTCACAGTGACTTCTCTGAGTCAAAGATCTGGAAATTCTTGTGAGAAAATTCAATTGCATGTACCCCATCCCGTTTCTCTGGATTTACATGTAGTGAGCCTGTGCTCATCCATGCTCCTCCGAGGGCTGGTGGCTTGGATTCCCGTTTGTCAGGAGGGTTTCAGCAGGCCACTGGGCTGCCACCTGCCAACTTCTATACAAAGATGCATGGAGGTGGGAAATCAGCTGGGGGTCCCTCCCAAGGAGAAGTGGGTTTCATTGAAAGGAAGGAAAATGAGGGAAGCACTTTCATCAGAGTTTGGTTTCATGAATCAGAATGACAGTGAGAGTCACTGGGTTTTTTAAAAGGCAAAAAAAAAAAAAAAAGATGATCCTTTCCAGAGGAAAAACGTCTGCTCTTCTCCATGCTTAGCGATTGTGCTGGTGATTTCACTTGTGATCGTCCTCTAAATTATATTCATTTCTCGCTGTAAGTTTCTCCCAACTGTCAGGGCAGTGAGGAAGGGTTGGCGTCAGGCACTAAGCCAACTCCTTGAGGCTGGACAGGGGCTGCCAAGTGAGGGGGATCAGATCCTAGCCAGGGAAGCTGGCCCCTGGGGAAGGAAGAGGGGTGCAGGCAGAGGATCTGGCCCCAGATTCCGTGCTCGGGAATCTAGGCACATAGGCCATGGACCTCGGGGAAATTAGTTTTGGAAGAAGGTCTCATAGAAGAAGCAAGGCAGGACTGGCAGAGGAGAGCCTTGGTCAGGTCACCAGAACGGGCACTCAAAACAGGACCGTATTAGTCAGGCTCTCCAGAGAAACAGAAGCAATAGGATAGATATATATAAGAGATTTATTACAAGGGATTGGTTCATGCAAATATGGACGCTAAGACATCCCATGATCTGCCATCTGCAAGCTGGAGACCCAGGAAAGCCGGTGGTGTACTTCCAGTCCAAGTCCAGAGGCCTGAGAACAGGAGCCCAGTGGTATAATTCTCACTTCACGGGCAGGAGAAGACCAGTGTCCCAGCTCAAGCCGTCAGGCAGAGGGAGCACATTCTCCCTACCTCTCTTCCTCCACCTTTTTGTTCTATTCATGCTCTCGATGGATTGCATGATGTATACCCACCTGTACTAAAGAGGGCAATCTGCTTTACTCAGTCTGTGAATTCAAATGCTCATCTCATACAGAAATACCCTCACATAGACATCCCCCAAGACACTGTTTAAATATCTTGGTACCCCATGGTCCAGTCAAGTTGACACATAAAATTAACCATCACCACATCAAGGCCAAAACAGGTTTGGAGACTAGGAGTGAGAAACTCCCAAGTAAGAGCTTTGTTAGCAGATGGGAGGCACACAGCTGGCACTGTGATTCTGATTCAGAGAATCATTCAGGGGCCCAGGGGTCAACCTCAATGGGAGCTATAATCAGAATAGTGCTCAGCCAGAAGGGAGCAGGCAGGGGGCAGAGGCAGCAACCTCTAAGGAGCAGCGCGGGTCAGAGCCCGTAGGTGGGCCCATTTGTGACGAACTCCCCCAGGCAGAGGCCAGAAGATGAGGTATTAGCCGACATTTGTTCCAGATTGAGGAACTTTTTAATAAAAGAATATTTTAATTGAGCTGACTAAGGATGGGGCCCATCCTTAATAAGGATGAGCTTAATAAACGAGGGAGCACACCTACTATGTGTTAAACATTCTGCCATGTGCCTTATTTATTTCTCACAAACAAGGCCCATTATAGAGATCAGAAGACTAAGGCCAGAAAGGAGAGGTACATTGTCCAAGGTGCTAGTCAGGGGCACAACCTGACTCTAAAGCTTGTGTTCCTTCTTCCAAACCACTGTGAGCAAGGTGCCGAAGTGGAGCTTTCTGCTGGGGCCTGTGCTTGGCCTTCGCACGCTTTGCTGTCACCTGGCAGACTGAGGGAAACTTACCCAGGACAGCATAAGCCGAATGAAGACTTCTACCTTGATCTTCTCAAGCCACCTCTGAGGCCCAGCAGCCCAAAGTGCTTGCTCTAAGTCCCTCTGATGACTTACACAACCCCTGCTACTGACTGTGAACTCCTTTGGGGCAGGCACCATATTTTAACTCCATGTCCTAGTGCTTGGCACATAAAAAGGATCATGTAAAGGTAGGCAGGTGAGTGAAGAGCCAGGAAAGAATGCTGTGTAAAGAAATTGAGGGGCTCCAGAAAAAGCCTAACCGGAAAGCAGAAGACTTGGATTCCAGACCAGCCCTGCCACTAACTTGCCCCAAGACCCTGGTCAAGTCTCTGAGCCTCAGTTTTCTGACCTGTAAAATGGGGAGGTTCAAGTAACTGCTAAGATCCCCTCAACACCAACATTATGTGATCCTGTGGCCTAAGAGTCAGGATTCCTGGGTTCAAGGACTGACCATAATACTTGATAGAATTTAAGAACCTGAATCTCAGCTGCTGGCACCATACCCCTAACAAAGGGCATTTATTACCCCCTGCCTTGGACTCCTACTGTAGGTGTACTTGTTTAATTTCCAAGTACGCTGCAAACTCATTAAGGGGCTGCATCTTACTCATTTCCAAGATCTGGACGTACAGGGTCAGGCTAGCGAGGAGAATCCAATACTTGGTTGAGGGCCTGCAGCTACATTTGGGCCCAGCCTGGGTACCCCGCATACCTCACCAAAGGTTAAACACCAACACTACCCACACCCCCGCCCTGCCCCACACACACCAAAAGCCAGGGCTTGGGACGTCCTTGGAATGATCATTGTACAGCTAACACGAGTAACTGGAAACCCATGTGTGTCAGCTTTGGGTTTTGCTTGAAAAGTCTGCCAGGAGTAACAAATCTGTTAAAAAATACCTTTGTGGCAAATATGGCAGACAATTATTTCTGTAGTAAACAGGCAAACCCTAAGACTCCAATAAAAAAAGAAACGTAAACAGATGATACACAAATGGGCAAAATGTCCAACCTTACTACTAATCTGAAAATGCAAATTAAAACCCAATGAGATGGCATTTTGTACCTTGGAAATTAGTAGACATGTCAAAAACTAAAGATCGCAGTGTTGGTAACAGAGGCATTCTCAGTGTAAGGTGGATGGAAGTGTAAACTGATAATACCTTTATGGAAAGCAAGCTGGCCATATGTTATCAGGATACTTTAAAATGTGACATCGTTTGATCCAGTAATTCCACTTCTAGAAATCTATTCCAAGGAATTCATTGGAAATATAAGCAAAGCTTCATGTTCCCAGATGTTCATGGTGTCATTATTTATGATGAGAAACCAGAAACTGGCTCCATATCCAACCATATGGAAAATAGGACTACCACTTAGGGTATGTCAACCTAATGGAATATTATAAAGTGACTTAAAATGAAGTCTACAAAGAGATTTTCATGACTTCGAAATGTTTATCATAAAATGTGGAACAAGTTATAAAACCGTATCATAGCTACGTCCAAACTATGGCAAAAATATATGTGTACACATAGCAAAATGTTAACAATAGTATTGAGTGGATGATGTCATTGCCACTCATTCTTCAAGCTTTTTATTATTTTATTTTAAAATGTATGTTTTTAAACAACAGAAGGGAAGAAAAGTTTGCTGGCAGAGCAGGTAGGACCCATTTGTCTTTGCAATCACCAGGGCCCGGCTGCTAAGGAAGCCCATTAAACCCAGGGTGGCAGTGCCCCTGTGCTGAAATCACTGTCTCTGGAGCATATTTTTTCTTTACTGAGGACATTGCTTTCCGTAAAACCAGCTCTCTGACATCTCTGAGTACCAGGGAACCATGTGCGCCCGCTTTCCTGGGGACATTCCCTAATGGGGAACTCCATCACGTTCCACCTTGGTGCTTCCAACAAATCCCAGCCAGCCATAAAAATCTTTAGCACCCTGTATGCAAGACCGATTGCAGCGGCCTCATAAAAATCCCATTCACCCAGCAAGAGCTGCACCTCTAAAACTCTCGAGTCCCCTGCTGTTTTAAACCCAGTGGCGAGGCACACTGCTAAGTGATGCCTGGTAGAACTTGACACAGCGAGTCAGGACTGGATCTGGGCAGGAACTAGGGAAAATACAGGAAAAAAAGGGGCCTGTGCAGAGTGTGCAGTGTATAGTCATGACCAAAAGCCACCTTCTCGCTGCTCTTTTGGGCAGGGAAAGGGGACTTGGCCTAGCAAGGGAGAGGATTTAGGGATGATGGCCAACCTTTGGGAAGGGAGAGGGGTTGTGAGGCGTGTGGGTGGAAGAATGAGCCGTGGGGGACGTCATGCTCCCATACACACTTCAGCTCCCTTGGGATGGGGACACCCCTTTCCTGGCTGCCCCTAGATGGGAGTAGGGGGCACAAAGGCTACTCAGTACCCCTCTGCCCTCTGAGAGGGCTCCCCTGACTCCCCGCCCCGTGGTGGGTTTCAGCACCCCTCCAGCAGTGGCCAGATAACCTACTGCCTGCACACAGCTTGCATTTCTTCAGTTATGGGGCCCTGATGCACAATACAGCTGCTTCTTTCCACACTCACTGGGGTCCAAGAGACCTGGGCTCTAGACCCTGCTTAGCCCCTAGTTAGCTTCGTCATACCGGTCAAGTCACTCACTTACATCATCTGTCTCTCAGCTCTGGTTTTCTCCTCAGTAGAATGGGGATAATAAAGTCCTATCTTCCCCTCTGCCACTCCCCACACACATCCTTTCTACTCATTGTATGAAACTGTTGCCATAAAATATTTCAGTGCTCCAATCAAATAAAATCATTCAAATATCACTTAAGAAATCATTGTTAAGTTTCTAAAAAAAAACCCTCCGTGTTCTCTGCAACTCTAGCCTCTGTAACAAAAGACAGCAAAGCTTCTGTCTGATGTAGGACTCAAGGCCTGTGCCGTGTATCCGAATTTGGTGAATTCACATCTCAGGCCATGCACACCTTATGTGGCTTTGAGTAACTCCCTTAAGCTCTCTGAACCTCAGTTCTCTCCTCTGTAAAATGAGAATCATGCCTACCTCATAGAGTTTGATAAAGAGTCAATAGAATACCTGATCTAAGTTAGGAATTCAGGAAGTGACCCTGCCCTGTACTTCCCTGAGTGTGAATTAGACTTCTGAGGACTGCTCAGAGCACCACTTCTAGATCTGTGGGTGTTGTAAGTGTCCTGTGAGTGTCTAGGGTAATTTAAGTGAATACTCCGTTTTCATGGTTTCTGACACTGAACATCAGCCTACTTAAGGGTCTCCCAATAGATATGGAGCCACCCATTTTCTTGGGGTTGCAATTTCTAATTGAATGGAGAGATAGGGGGGTATTGATAAGGGAGGGGGAAAGAGAATCAGGGAGAACAGCATTCTGACTTCCTCAGAAAGTATCCCTTTCCCGGGAGAAGGATAACTACCCCATCATCTGGTTACTGCAGGCCATGCTTTGCTAAACCAGGAGAGGGATTTAGAGGCCTTATATTTCTTTATGTTGTTGATTTCTAACGTCTGGTTAAAAGACACACCTTGTATGATTTCAGTCCCTTTATATTTATTGGTATTTGTCTTATGGCCTCGCATATGGTCTATCTGGGAGAATGTTCCACGTTCACTTGAAAAGAATATGTGTCCTGCGGTCCTTTAGAGAGTGTTCTGTACATGTCTACTAGGTTAGTTATAGCATTGTTCAAGTCTTCTGTATCTTTGCTGGTTTTCTGTCTAGTTTTCTTGTCAATTGTTGAGATTGAAATATCCAGTTATTGTTGAACTATTTTTTTAATTAATTTATTTTATTTTTATTTATTTTTGGCTGTGTTGGGTCTTTGTTGCTGCACACGGGCTTTCTCTAGTTGCGGTGAGCAGGGGCTACTCTTCGTTGCACTGCGCCGGCTTCTTATTGCGGTGGCTTCTCTTGTTGCAGAGCATGGGCTCTAGAGCGCAGGCTCAGTAGTTGTGGTGTACAGGCTTAGTTGCTCCGCAGCATGTGGGAATCTTCCTGGACCAGGGCTCAAACCTGTGTTCTCTGCATTGACAGGCAGATTCTTAACCACTGCGCCACCAGGGAAGCCCTGAGCTATCTATTTTTTCTTTCAGTTCTGTCAGGTTTTCATTCATGAATGTTGATGTTTTGTTGTTAGGCACATACTGATTTATAATTGTCATATTTTCCCAATAGATTGACTCTTTGTTTCTAGAAATAATTCTTGTCCTGTATCTATTTTATCTAATATTATAGGACTACTCCAGCTGTCTTATGGTTTCTGTTTTTATGATAATTCTTTCTCATTCTTCTACTTTCAACTGGTTTGTGTCTTATAATCTAAGGTATGTCTACTGTAGATAGTGTATAATTGATTTTTGCTTTTTTATCTGGTCTGACAATGTCTGCCTTTTGATTGAGTCATTTGGACCATTCACATTTAATTACTTTATTGATATTATTCAATTTATATTTACCACTTTGCTGCTGTTTTCTGTATGTCCCTTGTCGTTTCTTATTCTTCTGTTTCTTCTCTACAACCTGGTTTTTGGTGTTAAATAAAAATTTCTAGTGTAACATTTTAATTCCTTTCTTGGTTTTTTTAACTATATTTTAAGGGCTTTTTTAGTGATTGCTGTAGGGATTGTGATATGCATTTTAAATGATCGTAATCCACTTTAGATTAATACTAACTTAATTTCAGTAAAACCTAAAAACTTTGTTAAAAGATAGTTCTAGTCCTTCCTCCTTCCTTATGCTATTACTGATATGTATATGTAGCATACAGTGTATTATATATATATAGTATATATATGGTGTATTATGTACTATATATTGTATATTATATATATATATATATAAAACCTAAATTCAGTGTTATAAGTATTGCTGTACACCACCTTATGTTTTTAAAAGATGTTAAGAGCAGAAATGAAAATATATGTATATTTATATCAATCCACATATTTTCCATTTCTGATGCTCTTCATTTCTTCCTGTGGATTTGAGTACATCCTGGTATCATTTCCTTTCAACTTGCAAGACTTCATAAGACAGGTCTCCTAGCAATGAAGTCTCTCCACCTTTGTTCATCTGGGAATGTCTTTATTTTGCCTTCAGTTTTTAAGGATAGTTTTGCTGGATGTGGAATTCTTGGATGACAGTATTTCTCTTTCAGCTCTTCTGGCCTCTGTTATTTAAGATGAGAAGTCAGCCATTAATTATATTGATGCTCTGCTGTAAAAAAATGAGTCATTTTTCTCTTAATGTTTTCAAGATTTTCTCTTTGGCTTTAACAGTTTGACTGTGATGTGTCTATGTTTAGCTCTCTTTGCATTTATCTTATCAGGGGTTCATTGAATTTCTTAGATATGTAGATTAAAGTTCTTCATCCAGTTGGGGAAGTTTTAGCTATTATTTCTCCAAATGCTTTTTCTGACCCTTCTCTCTGCTCTTTCTGAGGCCCTTATTATATGTTTCCTGGTGTGCTTAATGTTATCCCACAGGTCTCTGAGGCTCTGTTCATTTTTCTTCAAATTTTATCTCCCTGTTCTTCAGATTGATTAATCTTGATCTATCTTCAAGGTTACTGATTTTTTTTTTTTCCTCTTAAGTCTGCTCTTGAGCTGCTCTAGTGAATATTTGTTTTAGTTATTGTACTTCAACTCTAGAATTTCCTTTTCGTTCTTTTTTAGGGTTTCTGACTCTTTATTGAGCTTCTATATTTGTTGATTAATTGTTGCCATACTTTCCTTTAATTCCTTAGACATGATTTCCTTTAGGTCTTTGAACATTTTTTAATAGCTGCTTTGCAACATTTATCTGCTAATTTCAACATTTAGGGACACTTTCAGTCAGTTTCTGTTTACTGCTTTTGTTTCTGATTATGGGTCATACTTTCCTGTTTCTTTGTATGTCTTATAATTTTGTTGTTGTTGAAAATCGGATATTTTAGTTACCATATTGTAGCAACTCTGGGTTCTGATTTTCCCTCATGAAGATTGTTGTTACTGTTGTTTTTTATCTTTCTTTATTTGTATAGAACCTGCCTAGGTTAAATATGTGAAATCTTTCATTCCCACAGTGTGACCACTTGTGTCTCTATTTTGTTAGTTTCTTATTCTTGCCTTTAAGCTTCTGTCTGCATAGCTTAGTGGCCAACCAATGATTGGATAGAGATTATGCTCAGACACATCAAGCCAGGTGTTCTGTCAGTGGAGCTGTATGTGGGGAAGGGAGCACATTCAAAGTTCAGGTCATTTTTAAGTCTATTCTGGCTTTTGCTTTCCGCTTGGTCCTTTTGCATCTTCTCTATTCCTGCACACACCTCAGGGTTGACCAGGAGTGTATGGATAGCTTGGGCTCTCTCTGAACTCCACTATTTATTTACATCTTAGCCAAGAATAGGCTTGCCCCAACCATGACCTTATGCTAGTAGAACCGCTGGCCCTTCCTACTTGCCTGCTGCCAAGGATCATAACTTCCACTGACAATGTCACGGACCAAGGTCACCACCCACTGCTCCGAATCAACTGAGCCCCTTCAACCTCAGCAGCCAAGTTGCCAGTCCTCATGTGGCCTTAACCTGGCAGAACCTCTATAATGACCAATCTGTGGAAGATGGAAAGAGCCCAAGGCAATAACATCACTGAGTCCCATTGTTCTTACCTAAAGTTCAGCAGTTTTTCAAGCATAAACATTTCTGAGACTGTTGTATGCCTTTGGTCAATTTCCAGAGTGCTAAAATGATGGTTTTGTCAGTTTTGTCCAACTTTATAGTTCCTTTTGAGGGGAGAGAGTTTGCCCATCTTCTCACTCTGTCATAGCCAGAAATACCCCCTATAGTTTCTCAAGTCCTTTTATATCCATGGTCTCATTTGATCAAAACAACTTCTAAATGAGATAGGCAGAGCAAGTATTCTTAGTCCCATTTCAAAGATAAAGAAACTGAAGCTCAGAGAGGTTAAATGACTTGCCCAGTATCATCCAGCTTGAAACTGGCTGAGCCAGAATTCCACCTTGGTTTTCTGTCTTTCAGGGCCTTTTCTACTATACCTTGGAGCCTGGGGGGTGGGGGGAGGCTCTGTTGAGCACCGAGCAAGGGGGCTGTCTTAGTTCAGGCTGCTGTAACAAAATACCTACTTAAGCTACTCAAGCTTAAACACAGGCATTTACTTCTCACAGTTCTGGAGGGTGGAAGCACAATGTCAAGGTTCCAGAAGATTTGGTTCTTGATAAGGGCCCTTCCTGGCTTGTCGACAGCTGCCTTCTCACTGTATTTTCACATGGCCTTTCCTCAGTGTATGTGCATAGAGAGAAAGAGAGAGATCACTGTCTTCCTCTTCTTAGAAGGGCACTAATCTCAGCATGAGGGTTCCACCCACATGACCTAATCTAAACCTAATTACCTCCCAAAGACCCTACCTCCAAATACCATTACATTGGAGATTAGAGCTTCAGCATAGGAATTTGAGGGGACACAAATATTCAGCCCACATGGAAGCTAGCCCAGATCTTTCTCTTGCTGCCTTGAAGCCTAGAAAGTTTCACTGGGCCCTCATGTTCATCAAAAGCCAAACCTCAGAGGGGAGCAAAGGATAAACTCCAGCCATGGAGGCTGAAGCCCAGGGCCTTTCCTCTTCTCACCATTAAGATGAGAGCTGATAGTGGAACTTCCTTTCTCCTACAGGCAACCTACTGAGGAACGCTGTGCTCTGTCTGGAGGTAGCTCCTGAATTACAACTATGGCACATATTTTGTTCGATATTAAGGTTGTTACAGTCATTTTCTTTTTCCAGCTTCCTCTGTTAAACTGTCCAGCAGAGAAAGGTGACATTTACTTTAAGATCCAGGGATTCATAACCCCTCAAGTCAGAGTATTATCTTCTCTGCCAAAACAAAGGCTTACATATGCATACTTTGGAGCCTGACAGGATTTGCCTGACTGTCCAGAGAGTAGTCTGAGCTCTGCAGTCTGAGGGTGACTGCTGCTACCTCTGAAAGAGCCCCAGAGCAGTCAGCAGGGGGCAGGTTCCTCATGGGTAGAAAGTCCAGGACTGCTCTGTTGTTAATGTGCTGTACGACTCTAGATATTAGGGCCAGTTCCCTAGTGATGATGATATTGAGCATTTACCATGGACCAAACATTACATGAGGCGCTTTACATGTAAAACCTGGATGTCCCCAGACCTCCTTAGCCTATGGTCTCATTGATGGTAATAATCCAGATTTCCTGGATTTTTCCCCCCAACAACTTGTGCAGGACCTCCAGCTCACTCAAAGTCTTGCTCAGGACTTTCGGGGAGACTCCAAGGAAGGGCCTTACATGTTCTCAGCAAGAAGTCTGCTATGGTCCCTTTACATCACATTCCTTGTTAATGTTCTCTCTGCCCACAAGCCACTGGGAAGGTGGCACCGTGCCTCTGCCCTTCCAGCTGGAGTCCACATAACACCGTTCTTCTACCTGAGGGGCTAGCCCTAAGGATCCCCAAAGCTGCAAGCCCTCAAACTGTCACACTGTCTACACTGCACCATAAACATTCTGTTCCCTGGAGAAGGAGGGAGCAGGACCCTCACCCTAATTGTGTGCTAAACCTCGGCCCCGCAGCACCAAAGCATTACTGCTTGGGTCCAGAATATAATATTCCTTCAGCTTTCCAATAGGCTCAGACCTGACCCTGGGCTCAGGCAGGAGAGCTGACCTCCGTATCTCTGCCGGGGGTCCTTTGCTATATAATAAACTACCCAAAACTTAATGGCTTAGAATAATAGCCATGCATTATTTTTCACACAGGCTGGCTGAGCGGTTCTGTGAGTCCTGCCCAGGGTGCTCGTGAGCCTGCAGTCATGGGGGGCTGGAACCAGAAAAGCCAGAATGGCTTTGCTCCTATATCTGGTGCCTTGACTGGGTCAGCTGGGAGGCTGGTGCCTCTGTCTCCCCAAGTGGTCTTTCCGCTTGGCTAGTTTGGACTTCTTTTCATCATAGATGGATCTCAAGAGAAAACATTCAGTAAGGAGGAAGCAGAAGTTACTAGTTCTCTTAAGATCTAGGCCCAGAACTAGCATAGTGTCACATCCACTGTGATGGTTATTTCAGTTGGCTAAGTAGTCCCAGGGCCAGCCAAGATTCAAGGGGAGAGAAAATAAACCCCACCTGCTGATGGGGTTAGTGACAAAGACTTTGCAGCTATTTTTAATCCACTGTCATCCCCCCCAGTTCTTGAGGCTGTTCCCAAGGAAAATTTCCTCCTTGTGGGCTCCCTACTCTCCATGTAAATCAGTTGAGCAATTGAATGTGTGAGGAATTGATGACCCTACATGAGCAAGCTCAGTTTAGGCTCAGCGGGAACCACTCCATGGACTTCATGAAGGTCTTACTTCAATCAAGAGAAGTAGGTTTTGTTACTCTCCAATTTATAGATGAAGAGACTAAAACTCAGAGAGATTAGGTGATTTGCCCAAGGTCACAGCCAGTAATGGCCAAGTCAGGATTCAAACTCAGGTCAGCCTAACTCCAAAGCCCCAAAGCAGTTTTTGTTACCCCTATTCTGCTTCTCATATCTCTGCGTCTCAATTGCCTCCAGTGTAATTATAAAATTAGGTGAAGAACAGAATGTTTTTCAAGAACCATTATAGCCCTAAAATTTTATTCTTCTTCCCCACCTACCACCTTCCTGAGGAAACACATCTTCACCTGCTGCCTTTCCTGCTTTTCTGTATCTCTGTTGAGAAGATTTCGACACTATAGGATTTGTTTGTAAGTGTCTGCTACTGTTTCTTAAAAATCCAAATGGCTGTCACGGAAAGGTCCTTCAAATTCCTGGTGGAAAAGAGTTAAATTCTAACAGCTCTCCCTAGTCCCATAAATCCCTTGAATATTCAGTACATTTCCTGCCAGCTCAGTCAAGGGTAGGGGTTTTCAGGCTATCTCTCCCTTGCTTAAAAGCTTTCCATGGCTCCCCCATTGCCATCAGGATAAAATCTAAGCCCTTAACACGGCACAGAAGGCCTCTCAAGGTCTCTTTTGCCTCTCCAGTCTCATCTTACACTGCCACACTGAGATACTTACAGTTTCCTGTAGGTACCTTGTGTTTCTGTGCCTTTGTTGCCATTGCGTAGAAAGCCTCCCTCCACTCCTTCTTTTCCTAGTTGACTCTTCCTCTTTCTTGGAGAGACAGCGCATAGATCATAAAGGAACCCAGACTAAAAGTCTGCCTCTCTCCTCCCGTAGCACCCCAGGTATAACATTGTCATCTCACTCACTACTTGATGTTGAAAGTAACTATTTCTCTCTCTCCCTGCAAATACTGTGAACTCCCCGAAGACAGGAATTGTGTTTTATTCTTCTTTCTAACACCACCTTCCTGTACCAGCAGTGTCTTGCACAGAGCAGGCATCCAGAGAATGGTTGAAATGAACACAGATTGGAACAAGCTGTAAACTCCATTAGGGCAAGGCTCCATTTGTCTTATTCCTCACAAAATCCCCAGTGCATAACACACAGCAGGAGCTCCATAAATATTTGCTACTCATGCTGCTGCTTCTGCCTGAAGTGAGCTTCCTCATTCATCGCCTTATGTCCAAATCCTACCTATTCTTCAAGTAACTATTCCAGTTCTCCGTTTTCCACACCTCCACTTTTGACCATGATGGAGTAACTGGAACTGGACTAGCCATGCTACCATAAACAATTGTAAAAATGGACAAAATGCATGAAATTACAGTTTTCAGATATTGGAAAAAAGGTAGCACAAAACGGTGTTCTCAAAGAGAAATAAAACAAACAATTTGAGCTGGTTGTTGTCCCAGCTGTCAATTTAGATGAACTTTATGAAACTGGAGGGGAGGAGCGGTCAGACAGAACACAGCTTTCTTACTGAGTTAAAGGCAACTGACAAGTCTGGATTTGTAGGAAAGGGTACTAATAAGAAGAGGTGAGAAATCTACAGAGAGATCCTCTTGAGTCTCTGGCCAGATACTAAGCTTCGCATGTGCAGAGAAAGATCCCAGGAGGCTAGACAAAGAACATCTACTGGGGAAGGAGCAGCTATCAGGAAATAAAACAGCTACCAAGCAGCTGCATGCTGAAGCTCACACAAGACTGAGAGATGTTTAAGTTCCAGCCATCCAGAGTAGAGAGACCTTGTTGAACATCCCTGGCTTTCTGTAGAGACCCCCAAAAGGGTCTCTCCTTAGGCACAGTGGCCTTAGGAATAGGGTTAATCTACCCATAGAGTAAAGGCAACTTTAAGCCTATTCTTATGAAGCCAAAATAAGCATTGAAAAGGATCAAGCTAATCTGCAAGTAAATTAACTGCCTACCTAAATAAAAACTCAACACTTTTTAAAGGAAGACAACAAAAATCCAGACACCAAACATCCCAGCATCCATAATGTGCAGTGTACAAGAAAAAATTACCATAGATGCAAAGAAGGTGGATATAGGACCCATAACTAAGAGAAAACTAAGTCAATAGAAATAGAAATCACAGAGATGATGGAATTAGCAGACAAGGAGTTTTAAGTGGCTACTGTAAATATGTTCAAGGAGTTAAAGAAAAATAGGAACACAGTGAGTGAGCAGATAAAGAATTTCAATACAGAAATGGAGCTAGGTGGAAATTCTTGAGTTGAAAAATAGAATATTTGCAATGAAAATTTTACAGATGGGATTAACAGCAGATTAGACACTGTAGAAGAAAAGATTCATGAACTTGAATATAGGGCAATAAAAATTGTCCAGCTGAAGCAGAGGAAGACAAGAAAAAAGACTGAAAAAAATGAACAGAATCTCAGTGACCTGTGGGACAATATCAAGTGGTTTAACATGTAGTTGGAGTCCGTCTAACATGTGATTGGAAGTTTTTAGGATCAAAGAAAGAGAGGTAAGAGAGAGGGACTGCAAATATATTTGATGGAATAATGACTGAATTTTTTCCAAATTTGTTATAAACTATAAACCCACAGATCTAAGTTCAACAAACCCAAAGAAAAATAAACAGAAGATCATAATAAACTTTCTGAAAATCAGTTATAGAGAGAAAATCTTAAAAGTAGCTAGAGAAAGACAGAAATTGATTTCTCCATCTTTAATGCTCCCTCTTCCTCCAGGCTCATATCTTCGTGTCTGTGCCTCGTCTTCCCTTCAAGATTTTGAGCTTTTTGATGGCTAGGAATCCATCTTACTCTCAGGCTGTCACAGCATACCGCAACATCTTGCCAATAGCAGTTGTTCGGTGAATGTTTGTAGAGGGAATTAATGAAGGACATGAATGAATAAAGATAAGAACAACACAGATTGGTTATCAAATCCTGCACCTCTAAGCAAACAATTGCCAAGAAGCAGTAGGGTTCATGTCATGCCACAAGGGAATTATATCTCCCCTTTCAGAATACTATATTTAAAACTACATTTTATAAAGTACTCACTGAATACATGGTACTGTGGTAAGTCCTTTATACACACCTAATTAAGTCTTATAATGAGAAAACTAACGGGCAGACAGTTAAGTAAATTACCTCAGGTCACATAGATAATGATGATGTTGATAGGATTTCCTCTCAAAACTGATTTTTTAAATTGTGCTTTTTGCCATTTTGCTCTGCTCTCTACTCACACCCCATTTCTTAATCCTATAGTTTCATACTTCTGTGCTTTTGCTCATGTTACTCCTTCTGTCTGTACTGCCCTTTCATCTACCTGTGAAGCCCAGTTCCTTGCTCAAGGACACTTCAGATGCTGACTTTGGCAGGAAGTGGGTTTGTACACCACCAAGAATCTATAAGGTGGAGCCCTGACAGTGCCTGTGCTGTTTTAAGCCACTGGAATTCTGAGATGAGCGAGGTACGTTTTCTGTCCTAAAGAAACACACAGTCCAATCAGATAAAGAGTTCTGTGACGAGTGAGATCAGTACAGGAGAGAAGGGAAGACTGGGGACTTGGAGGGCCCTAAACCAGCCTGGAGTGGTCAGGGAAGGCTTCCTGGAAGAGTGATACCTGAGATAAGTCTCAAGGATATGAGGACCGGCCAAAGTATAAAATACTACGGTAAGAAAAAATTCATTGTGCCTACATTTGAGGGCACAGTGGCAGAGAGGCCAGAGCCTTTGGGATGGTGGGAGGAAATCCTCTTGGAAGCTGCTCTTTCTTCCTAGCCTCTCTCTCTCTCCAGCAAGTTTTTGTAGGTCTGAATTCCTGTTCTTTTCCTAAGAGAAGTGTGCAGTAAGTAACTCTAACTCCTGCTTACCAGAAGGCACAGAGAATTAACTTCCTTTTGAATGGATCTACTTTAAGATTGAGAAGTTAATGGCTCACAATTTTTCAAATTTAGGGAAAATCCATAGTTGTCCCAACTTTATAGCTTGGTATTATTGGATAATCAAACACAACTATTTTGTCAAAATAGAATGGGATTTCCCCTGCCCCCTTCCTTGCTCTTCCCAGCTGCCTCCACAGGCAGTGGCAGAGGGAGGGGGAGCCAGTGTTTTGCCTGGGTCCAGGCCCACATTGCTCTTTTTATTCTAGACTGTAAAATTGGCCCTTGCAGACAGAGGTTAATTTCCCACTGTGAATTCCCTACCAAAGTAGCATGGGTCCTGGGGGGCGGGGGGAAACCAGAGGGGAAATAGCTTCCAGGCGCCACCTGGTCTCCTCGCATGGCTGTGAGAGAGGCCACGTGGGGAAAGTACAAGGAGCGAGGGCTTTGGAAGTGCACAGACCAGCGTTTGAGCTGAGCTGTTTACTGGCCAGGTTCTCTGGGGCTGGTGTGGTAATCTCAAGCCTTTGCTTTACTCTTCTGTAAAATAAGGCGATACCACCCTGTTAGCCATGGTAAGAGACAGAGCAGGCCTGACACAGTGCTTATGTGAACAAGCAACCTCGCAGTTGCTAGGTACAATACCGTCACTGTGTGCATGTTTCTTCCTCTGGGCATACTCCCTTTCTGAGTTATTTGGGTAGCCTACCTTCCGGATATTTCCTCCCTATCAACAGAAGTAATAATGAATTTATCTTTTTTTAAACCTCAAAGGGGATGTGAAGTGTAAATGAGAGGATAGAGACATTTTCAAACCCTACATTTCAATATTCCACCAGTGTTTCTTGACAGGGCTCCACTGGCACTTTGGGTGGATGTTGTTAGCATCCCTGGCTTCAGGGTACTAGGTATCGGTAGCAGTCTCCTTAGTCATTGTGACCACCAAAAACCATCCCCAGCAGCTCCAGGCACACCCAACACACACACACACACACACACACACGATGCACCATCTGAATAACCACCGCCGTGTGACAACTTGATCTCCCCTGTCCGGAGTGGACCATCTCTGTGCCCTGTGTCCTAAGAGCATTACTATAGAACCAGCATTCAGATATGAAGCATTATTTTTAATGTGCATTTATTTTTAATATTTTTTTTGTAATTACACAACTAATACATGGTAGTTGAAAAAGTCAAACACTAGAGAAGTGTGACAAGTGAACAACGAAAGTCCTCAACATTAACATTTTAAACATTTGTACTATTTTTGTTATAAAAGTAATAAAGCCACATGGTTAAAAATTCAAGCAATGCTAAAGGTATGAAATTAAAAGTCTTTACCATCAACCCCATCCTGTCGTTAAGAGTTTTAGTGCATCTTTCTAGAAATTTCTATGCAGAATCACATGTGTGTATACCCTTTCCAAATACATGTGGAATCATATACTCTATCTGCTGTTCTGCAAGTTGGTGCTGGTCTGTTTTTCCACTGAATAATATATCTGGTGGATCACTCCCTAACAGCACATTTAGATCTTCCTCATTCTTTTTAACAGCCTCAGAATATTCCATGGAATAGAGGGCCCCGGTTGTTTTCATGTCTTCACTGTGACAAACAGTGCTGCAATGGAGATCGTTGTCAGGACCAGCTGCAAAGTCCTGTTGTTGACAGTGGTACTAAGAGGGTACAGATCCAGCACAGGTGGGAGGACACACCCAGATGAGGCCAAACCAAGCAGGAGAGACCGGAAGGGCACGTGATGGGAAGTCAGGATCCCTGGGTCCCAGACTCAGCTCAGCCACTCTGTCACTCCGTGACCTTGAGAGACCTCTTTGGGCCATTGTTTCCTCAGCTATAATATTCGGGGGTGGGACAAAATGACATCTATACCTCTAACATATCTCCGGTCTAAAACCCTGAAAATAAGTTCTAAACGGACACGGTGATCCCATAAAGGAGGCAGAAGAGGGAAACCATATTTACGCTCTGCGCTGGGCCACGGCTGCATTTCTGAAGCACCGCAGCTTGGAAGGGAGGAAGCAGTCAGGGAGGGTCCCCCGTGGGGCACGGGAATCTCACTAACCCGTGAGGTTAGCAGGAAGGCGCTGGAGCTCCTGAGCCTGCAGATGAGAAGGCTGAGCTGGGGTTTAATTACTCCCTGTGAATCTATCGAAGGCCTTCTCTAAAGAGAGTTCTTAACACTCGTTCTTCGTGTTCTCAGAAGGTGAAGCAAGAGCAAAGGAGCTGAAATGAAAGCAGGGGAAATGTTTGTGGGATGGGAAGGGACTTATTTGACGATTAAGATTAAACAAAAAGTAGAAAGCAGCATTTGCTACCGCAGGATATTGTGTGAGTCTCTTACTCTAGATGTATTCAAACATAGTTAAAACATCTGCCTAGGGACAGAAGAACTGGGCCAAAACTATTTCTAGGTGCTTTCCTGTGTCCTGTGATTCTTCCACAGTCTTTCAATGCTAAGTCCTAATCAAAATGTTCCCTCTGGTTAATGTTAACAGAATGAGGCAAATCTTGACACGAATGATTGATATTCTAATGAAGAGAGTTGGTATCAAACACAGCTGTTGATAAGCTGTGGGGTTCAATAGGGCTAATTTATTAATAAACAAGTTGCAGATTTTTATTTCTTCTTTGTAAGATTTGACAGTATTCAGGCCTAGACGATTAAGGTTAAGGGGATGCAGCTAAAGAATGCAGTAGCTCAGGTCTGGGCCTTTGCTGTGTGGATGTAGCACAAAAAGGAAAAGTTAAAGGGAATCACGAAGACCACAGAACAGCTAAAAACCAGGCTCTGCGTTGAGAAGCAGCCACCTGAATCTTAGCCCTCAGGCAGGGCAAAGATGATTGGCCTTGTGAATCCTTTAAGATTCAAGCTCATCTGTGAGGGCTGCTCACCATTTAATCCAAATGGCCCTTATGTATTTTCACCTGCTATGTAACAAATTACCTTCAAATTTAGCCGCTTAAAACGGCAACAACAACATTTATTGTTTCACACAGATTTTGTGGTTCAGGAATTTACTAGTGGCTTCACTGGGTGGTCTAGCAAAACTGAAAACTCTCATCACATTCTTTCTGCCTCAGCATTCCTCCACTTCCATTTCAGGAGGGTGAAGAGCCCAGAAGAAAAGAGAGAGCTGCTCCTTGTGAATTCAAAATGAGAATCAAATTTTATGCAGGGATTGTATCCTTCTCCTGATGCATCCTAAAGGGAGACTGGGGACTTGAAAGGACAGGGTCCGTCAAATGTGGCAGGTCCCCTGAGTGCACGCAGGATAGCGTGGGGCAGTGCCCCTGTTTTGTCTGTAGGAGCTTCCTCGCTGCTCCTCAGATCTCTAGGGAGCCCGGGGAGACCTGATGACAATTCGGGAAGTAGGCCGATCTTCACCGAAGCCAGAAGCCATAAAGAAAAAGAATGAAGGATAGAAGTTAAGCATTTCTGCGTGACAAGAAAACAACAACATGAGCATTTTGTCAAAGGAAAGTGGGAAAATATTTGCATATTAGAAAATACATTAATCTTTTTAACATACAGAAAGCCTTAGAATCAATAAATAGGAAAAGTAAACAACCCAATAAGAAAAAATTCAGACATGTACATCAATTCATAGATACATTAATACAAATATCTGATAAACATAGAAAAATGCTCAAACTCACTAATAAAGTAATGAATATGAAAATGACTTTAAGATATTTTACATCTATCAGATAAGCAAGGGTTAAAAATTGTAAGACTATCCAGGGTTGCTCAGGTTATGGGGAAACATGTATGTTATTGGTGAAAGTGTAAAATCTGTACCTCCCCTTTTGGAAGGTGATTCCACACTATCTTTGTAAAATGTCAAATATTCATGTTCTTTAACCCAGCAATTTATCTTTGGGCTTGTGAAAAAACTCATTTGGGTGTGGAAAAAAATGTGTGTCTGACATGTCTACATCAAATGTCTAGTACGGGGCTTGGCACAGAGTGGGTATCAAACCAGTGACGTTTTTATTAACAAGCAAACACTCGTAAAACCAGCGTGTTTCTAAGCACTTTCCATATTTTCATTTATTTAATTCTCACAGAAGCCCTGTGAAGCAAGCACCATTTTTATCCCATTTTTATCTCATTTTACAGATGAGGAAACTGAGGCATAAAGAAGCTAAGGAACTTGAGTAAGATCACAAGGCTAGTGAGTAGCAGAGCCAGGGTCCTATCCCTGACTGTCTGGCCCTAGAGCAGAGATGTTCACTGGGGCTATTAAACATTCAAAATGTGGCTCCTGTGACTGAGGAGCTGGATTTTTTGTTTAATTTTAATTAATTAAAACTAAAGTTTTTTTAATTTAAAATTTTAAATGGCTAGGAGCTCTGGAGTCTGTGTTCTTAATCACTGTGCCGTTACAGGCGTACCTCATTTTGTTGCACTTTATTGCGCTTCACAGTTGTGTTTTTCACAGATTGAAGATTTGTGGCGACCCTGCATCGAGCAGGTCTTTCGGCGCCATTTTTCCAACAGCATTTGCTCACTTTGTGTCTCTGTGTCATGTTTAGGTAATTCCCCAATATTTCAAACTTTTTCATTATTATATTTGTTATGGTGATCTGTGATCCGTGATCTTTGATGTTACTATTGCAAAAAGATTGCAACTGGCTGAAGGCTGAAAGGATGGTTAGGATTTTTTAGCAATAAACTATTTTTTAATTAAGGTATGTACGTTTTTTAGACATAATGCTATCGCACACTTAATGGATTACAGTGTATTGTAAACATAACTTTTATATGCACTGGGAAACCAAAAAATGTGTGTGACTCGCTTTATTGCGATACTCACTTTATTGCCTTGGTCTGGATCTGAACCCACAATCTCTCTGAATTATGCCTGTGTTAGTTATGATTAGTGATAGTAGTAGAAGCGGCAGTAGCACTCTTTTGCCTCATTAGAAGGAAGAATTTTATGGCAGTCAGAGCTGAATCAGACAGGAACAGCCTGCCTCTGGAGTGAGTAGTGAGTTCCTTGTACCGGGAGGTATGTCAGCAGCAACCTTGTCTTGGAGGAGGTTCAGTCATTGGATCTGGGAGGGCAGATACAGGAAGGGGGTGGACAGTTGTTGATTTTCAAGGTCCAGTCCAGCCAGGAGACTCTGATCCTAAGGGGCAGATGCAGTCTGCACCCCTCATCCCACTAACAAGTCAGGTGAGAAACTGTGTCACCAGAATTTTCCTTTTGAAGTACTCTCAAGGGCATCTCACCCCTCAGAGGAGGAGGAATTAACATTTACTTGATATTTACTCTGTGCCAAATACCGTGCCAGGCGTCATTTATCATATTCTAAGCCTCATACCAATATAACAAGGCAGATGCTGCAAATCCCCATTTTGCATCTGAGGAAATTAAGGCTCAGGGAGATGAAGTAACTTATCAGAGATCACAAAGCAAGAGGCAGAGATGGGGCTGAACTTAAATCCGTCTGATTCCGAAGCCCGATCCCCTTGTTCTCCAGATGAGAAACCTGAGGCCCAGAGCGGTGCAGAGAATCCAGAGTCAGGAGGGCCTGGGGACTTCATCCCGGCCCGCTTCTTCTCTCCTTCCCATTGCTGGAATCCCTTCCCCATGATCCCTGACAGATGGATGACCAGCCACTTCTTCTAGAACATTCCCTGAGGCCTCCCACTTGATAACTGAGAAAACCAAGTTCTGGTTAGGCTGGCAGTTTGCTCAGAGGTAGAGAAAGTTAGTGACAGGCTGAGCCTGAAAGCCAGGGCCCCTGACTCCCTGCCCTCAGCGGCCACCCCGCCCCCTCCCCCACTCCCCCACTGTGATCGGAAATTCCCTGGGACAGAGGCCAGCCAACTCCAGAGGCTGAGCAGAGCATCTCTTGGCTCAAGAAACAATCTGTGAGTGGAATGCCTCCCCTCTGCCAGGCTCGGAACAAGGCAGGCTAGGCCTCTCCCCACCTTCAGGAGGCCCTAGGTCTCCAGCACATACACTTTGCTCATCAGTATCCCCAGTTAGACTGTGAACTCCCTGCAGGCAGAGCTGTGCCATCCATCTGTGTCCCCAGTGCCTGGAACAGGGCCTGGCACACAGTAGGCATCAGTAATGTGTTGTTGAACAGACAGCAGATGTAAAAACGAGCAAAACAGAAGCACAGAGGAGGGCCGTTTAGCTGACGACGTGTAGCATCAGCAGAGATTCCAAAGAGCAGGAAAAGCAGGGACTTACCACCAGCAGGTGATGCAGGGCCAGGGATGCCTCAGCTGGGCGTCAGGAAATAATTTCTGACATGGAGAGCCATCTGTCAGCCTTTGGATAAGCCCCTCCGAGGGAAGCGCGTTAGCCAGGGCCTGGCTGGATTGTTGGGCATTGCAGCTGGGTGGGACACTGTCAGCCAGGAGAGAGGCAAGTCTCCAGGGAGTGTGAAAGCGTCCCAGGGTGGCAGGCCCAGGGAGGGTGTGAGGAGGGCTGGAGGGGCAGCATCCAGCTTGCCCACTTGAGGCACAGTGACTCTTGCCTGGACTGGTGGCGGGGGACCCTCTGAGAGGGAGTCAAGGCTTGCAGCAGGGGTGTCATCACTTGTCAATCACAGAAGCAGACAGGAAATGGGAGCCCAGGGGATGGGACATTGGACTCTGGCGTCATCCCTGAGAAGAGGGCAACTCTAACCACCAGTTTTCAGAAGAGGCTACAGCCCTCAGAGGGCCTGGGGCTAACATGAGACGAGGCCTCCAAGCATGTTTGCCTCATTAGACAAGAAATTCAAGAGAGCAGGGTGGCCCTGTTTGCTTGCGACTGGTTCCCAATGTCTGGCATGCAGTACTTGCCAAACAGGGGATCCAGGGATTATCGCCCATTAAGGAAAGTGGCGTGTCCTTGGAGGGAGACCGAGGGCACCACCTACTCCCAGCCCCTCAACCTGTCTGCAGGGCAGGTATTATCATCCTGCTTACTAGCTGAGGAAGCAGCAGCAGAACCATTATGCAGCCGCCTTCCCCAGCTTCTTGGGAAGAGGGTCCTTCAGCCTTCCCTTTGGCGAGTCCTGGCCCCAGGGACAGAGCCTGCAGGAGCTGCTCATCGTTGGTGAGAGGGAACTGAGCTACAGTTTGCTGGCCACCCGGTGAGAGTAGCAGAGCAGCGTCCTGGAAGAGTACGGGCTTTGGGATTTGGGAGACCTCACACTACCTGCCTGAGCTGTGACCAGGCCAACCGTAACATGCAAACAGTAACACCTGCCGCTCGGAGGTACTGTGAGGATTAAGTGAAGTTCATAAAGTACTTAGCATAGGGCATGGCTAAGAGGGAAAAGCACAAGTAGTAGGAATGAATGTTTATGAAGACTTGTCTGCAGTGAAGTAGGAAATCTGAGGATGCCTTATACAAAACCCCACCTCAAACTGGCTTGAATGATCACTGTTAACTTCAACATTTATTATCTCACTGAGCAAGAAGTCCGGAGGTGGTGCGACTCCAGGTCTGCTCATCAGAGCTCAGATTTACCTTCTTGGCTTCAGCTACGGCAGCCTCAGGCATTGTGTCCAGATGGCACAATGTCCGGGGAAGCCCGAGACCTCTCCTCCTATCTGATTGGACAGTGGTTCACAATCCCCCAAGAGGAACAGGACTGTTGTGATTTATAAAAGTCAGGATCCATGACCTGACACATCTCGAAGGCATGGCTAGCTGAACAAATCAGGATTCTGTTAGCAAGGGCCAAGTCAGGATTCTGTTAGCAAGGGCCATTGATGTTGGTAGGCAACCAAGAGTGGCTGCTACACATGGAAAATAATGCAATTAACTCTACTCCCCTCCCTCCAGGGCGATTATGGGGGATGCAGTGAGATAATAGATGTGAAAGAGTTTTCTGAGCCCTAGAAGACTCTGCAAGCAGGATGAATTGTTGTTATCCTTGTAGAATAATTTTAATTCTATTGTGGGATAATAGATGGTACTTGGATGGAACCATCCATCCTGCTTGTGGTTGTGCTTTCTCGTTCATCAGAACTTCTCACACACACAGGTGCGCGTACACAACTGCCATAGAGATATGACAATTATCAGCATTTAAAAATAGGCCCATACTTCGTAGTGATGAGGTGATGGATGCCAGTGCTCTTGGCAAGGCTGGATGCATGGGGAGGGGTTATTATGGGATATGACATGGACTTGGGCGTCCGACAGACGTGGCTTCCAACCCAGCGTCTACAGCTTGCATGCCGTGTAAGGTCGGGCATGTTATTTAATTTCTCTAGACTTGTTCCCCCATCTGTACCATGGGGATGATAACCCCTCTCTGCAGTTGCTGTGAGAATTACAGATAAAGTGCGTCAAGCACAGAGCACGTTGTGAATCAATGGCAACAGCAGGTGCTGATAGAGAGCTTACGTTATGCCAGGTGCTTTCATGACCCAGCTCTTTAATCCCCACACGACCCTGTGAGGTAGGTATATCATCATCCCTATTCTACAGAGAAAGAAACTGAGCCTCGGGGAACTTAAGATCATGCCCAGGCTTCTGCTACTACTAAGTGGCAGAACTGGGATTCGAACTCAGACAGTTGGCTTCAGAGTCCATTTTCCACCCTCTGTGTTAGGCTGCCTCTCGTTCCCGTTACTATCACTGATATTAATGGCACAGAACCACCCTCTGCCGCACCTTATTATGGACCTTGGGCTCATTCTCTCACCTCTCCAGGCCTCAGTTTCCTCATGTGTAAACCCACAGGTTGGACTAGAAGACTTTGCTCCTTTTAAGAGAAGTGATTAGGAGCTCAGGCTGTGGCTGGAGTTGGCCACCTGGGGCCACCTCCTGGCTCTCCCATTCCCAGTCAGCCCAGTGACCTTGGCCAACTGGATTGACCACTGTAAGTCCAAGTCTCCTCGTCTCTAATGAGGGTAAGCTTGTTGTGAGGGTTAAAATGGATGCATGTCTGTACACAGCTTACTATGATATCTGGCAAAGGGAAGGTTCCCAATCAGCGGTAGCTATTGTTATCATTGGTGTTATTAACAAGTTCTCTCTCTCCTGCATAAAATTCCTCTGAGAGCAAAAGACTCAGTTATTCAGGCAGAAAGCCTGAGGGCAGTTTCTTTTAGAAAATCAGAGACGTACAGAATGTAGTCACTTAACCTTCTTTGAACTTCTCTGCTCCCCTCTGCTAAATGGGGGTAATAAAGAGAAACTCAGAGAGCGGATATGAGGATTAAGCGGAATCACGTAAGTCAGTCTGGCTAGTTTGTATTATTGGGGCTCTACCAGAGCTTAGAAGGCCACCTGTGTAACCATGGGAATTTTCAGCTAGAGACCCAGAGAAGTTGGGTGACTTAATTCAGGTGGCCCAGCCTAGTTGCTCACCACTGCTGGACTGAGAACCCAGGGAATAGGGGCCGGCCCTGGAGTCTACCAGAGGCCTCTATAGTGCCAGAACCCTGCTTCTGTCTCTCCTTCCTCTCTCTACCACTTCCCCACCTCTCCTCCACACATACCCGCCGTTAATACTTGCAGTTCCCTACCTTGGGCCCCCGCACATGCATTTCTCTCTGCCTAGGACACTGAAACCAGCCCCTCCCCCGAAACACACACACACGTGCACACACCACTCACAAGCACACACCCACAATGCCGCCTTCGTCTGGCCAGCTCCTGGTTCACCTTTAGGCTTCTGCTTAGACATCACTTCCTGCAGGAAAGTGCCACTGTGCCCCATGCTCCATTAATCAAGGGCCTGCTCTTTGTGTTCCCACTCTCCCAGCACTGTGGGATAATTGCCCATTCAGGGTTTGCTCGGCCACTAAACTGGAAACTTCTCAAAGGCAGAGAGAACCCAATCTGATTCCCCTCCCCAGCTCCGTGGGGGTGCTGGTTGGAGTCCCCTGGGGTTGCTGAGAACTGGGGCAGGATCTAGTTGTCAGGACGCTCCAGAAGGATGCTTGGTCTTCTTCCCCAAGAGGGTGGCACTCTCCTCCCTGGATTTGCCCAGGGACCTGTGACAAATTACACACAACCCATCACCCAGCCTCACAGACCGCTGGACTCTGTGGACTTGGCACGTAGGAACATTCTCAATATCGTCCCCACCCTGCAGGCACCTCTCTCTCCTCTCATTTTCCCAAACCCTGTGAAATCTGAGGCAGATGCAGTCCATGTGTGCCTGTGCTAAAGTGATAGGGATGCTGCTCCTCTGGCTCTGCCCAAGAAACCCCTGAGAAGATTTATACTCAAGCGTTGCCCAGGGCCCTCCCCTCCAGGAAGCAAGAAATCCCATTTGCCAGCAGGGATCAGACTCTGCTCGCCAAGGAGTAAGGGGAGATCTGAACTCCTGGGCTCAAAATATTGAACGTCTTTAGTTTCCAAAATACAAATTCTTCCCTCTCGAGATGAGCCTTTCTGGTTAAAAGAAACAGACCCAGCTAACCTCTTTCTTTTCCAATCCAGTGCCGTCCGTCAGGGTGCCTGTCCTTCCCCGGGGCAGCCTTGGAGATAGGGCTTTCCATTAGCTGGTTGTGTTGATTTCTCACTCCATTTCCGGCATCCAGTCCCCCACCATGGGGCCATTGATCTTGGTGTGGCTGCAGCGAAAGCCTGGGTACAGGGTCTAACCTACTTGGGTTCAATCCTGCGCCTCCTCTTGCAAACCGAGTGACTCCAGCCTTTCTGGAGCTCGTTTCCTGTGTCAGTAAAATGGGAATAATAGTACCTACCTCACAGAGGTGTCACAAGGACAAAATGTGATGACGTATGCAAAATCTCCTTTGATAAAAATGACCACCAGCTGAGGAAACCCCACGCCGGCAGGACAGGGTGGTATGGCAGACAGAATATGGGCTCTGGACTCAGACCTGGACTTGGGATTTACTACCTATAGATCTTGAGTGAGTCACTTGGCCTCTCTGTGCCTCACCTTATTCATCTTCAAAACAAAGCTTCTATAGCATAAGCTCTACAAGGACAGTGTTATGAGTTGAATTGCACCCCCTCCAAAAAATAAAAGATATGTTCGAGTCCTAACCCCTAGTACCTCAGCATGTGACCTTATTTGGAAATAGTGGTCATTGCAGATGTAATTAGTCAAGATGAGGTCATACTGGAGGAGAGTGGGCTCCTAATCCAGTATCACTGGTGTCCTTCCAAGAAGACAGCCATGTGGGGACAGAGACGGGTGGAGGGAGAAGGTCCTGTGACATGGAGGGCAGAGGTTGGCATGGTCCAGCTGCAAGCCAAGGAACAGCAAGATGGCCGGCAGAGCACGAGAAGCTAGGAAGAGGCAGAGAATGATTCCTCTGCAGGTGTCGGCGGAGCACGACTCTGCCAACACTTTGATTTTGGACTTCTAGCCTCTAGGACCGTGAAGCCATAAATTTCTGTTGTTTAAAGATAACTCAGTTTGTGGCACTTGGTTGCAGCAGCCCAAGGAAACTTGCAGCTGCCCAAGACAGGCACTTCACACGATTCTGTTTCTCTTGGTGTCCCCAGCTCCTCGTGGAGAACTTGACATGGGGGGGGACCTCAGTGATTTGTGGAGGGAGGGAGGGAGTGACGCTTGCTCTGAAGGGTATGTCGGAAACCTGTGTAAAGTGCTTAGTGTGGCACTCAACACGCAGACAGCATTTGGTAGATGTTTATTCCCTTCCCTTCCCATCTCCAAAGCTCCTTTCTGTACAGAGTATAGTTTGGGAGAAAAAAACAACCCCGTTTTGGGACTTCCCTTGTGATGCAGTGGTTAGGAATCTGCCTGCCGATGCAGGGGACACGGGTTCGAGTCCTGGTCCTGGAAGATCCCACGTGCCGCGGAGCAACTAAGCCCGTGCACCACAACTACCGAAGCCCACGCCGGTAGAACCCGTGCTCCCCAACATGAGAAGCCACCGCAATGAGAAGCCCACGCACCGCAAGGAAGAGTAACCCCAGCTCTCTGCAACTAGAGAAAGCCCACACGCAGCAACGAAGACCCAACGCAGCCAAAAAAAAAAAACAACCCTGTTTTTCTTCCAGTTTTTGCCCAAAACCTCCTACAGGGCCCCTGGCTTTGAGAGCCTCTCTCTGGGGAAATTCAGTCTTTGGGAGACCCAGCTGCTTGGGAGCAGGTTTAGGCAACCATCTCTTTACTTGTGCACTGTCTCCCCCTGACTGCTTTCCTTGATTTTTCACGCTTTCCTGGAGTGGGAGTAGAGAAATTTCTGGAAAGCTTGGCCTTTACTACATTTGTGCTTTCCCAAAAAAGTTTCAAAAAGTTCTGTGGAAACCTGATGGGAAGGAGGCTTTGGCACAGTGAGTAAGCTCCAAGAAAGCTGTTTAGAATCAGGGCATTTATGGGAGGAAACTATTTAAGGAAAAATCTCTCACTATATGCTTACATTCACACCACAGGGCCTTCTGGTATTTTTTAAAACCTTTTGTTGAAATATAACAGATATTTGGAAAACTGCACAAACGGTAAATATACAATTCTGGCTTTATTTTACATGGAGGTTTTTTTTTTTCCTGGTTAATCTTTGCCCAGTTCATTGATTACACTAATCCTTGACCCTCATCTAAGACCCTGAAAGACAGAGTGAGTTTCTAGGAATAACTCTGGCCGTGGGCTCAGGTGGCTGGCCTGAGTTGGAATCCCAGCTCCACACTCACTAGCCCTGGGGCTTTGAGAAAATTAACCTCTTTAAACGTATAGTCCTGTTGCCATGGCTGATGAGAGATCAAGGAAGTAAACCCTTCATTCAGATTATATTAGTGGCACAAATATGGGCTTAGAGTCTGACAGAACAAGGCCCAGAACCCAGCCTTGTGCCCACCAGCTGGGTGACCCTGAAGAGTCTCTCTTTGAACCTCAAGGTCTGCATCTGTCATCTGGAGAGAGCCTAACACCTTCACAGGGGTGGGGGTGTGAGGGTTGGGTAAGATGATGTATATATAAAGCTTCCACAGTGCTGCACACGCAGTAGTTGCCCAATTAATATCAGTGCCCTCCCCTCCTTCCATCAACTGGGCCCTTTTTTCTCCCCAGCTCCCTATCTTTTGCCTCTTTAATACCTCCACCCTTCCCACAATGTCTGAGTAGTGGTGGGGCTTGGCAATCAGGTTGTGCTCTTCCTGTGTCTTAGGGCCTGGAATTTTGCAGCTGTGTAAATCGAATCTGGGAGAGGGAACTATATATTATATATGTGTGTGTGTGTGTGTGTATTTTTTTTAACCCAATGATTTTGGGAACAGCTGTTGGGAGGCACTTTCTTAATCAAATCTCACTGCAAAAATGCAAACTGAAGCCTTCCTGTTCAACAGAACACTCTGTGACCACAGATTGTTCGAGACCCACCATAAATTTCAGTGGCTCCTTGATCATGTTTGCCAGCAGATTTTGACAGACAGAGATAATCCAGCTTGCCCTGTGCCTTCCCTCTCCCCGACATCCCACAGAAGGACGCCTCCCCATCAGGCTGATTTGAGCCTCCAGCGGCCTGGGTGGACCATCTTAAATCCCTTTGGGGCAGCTCTTGGAAAAGGTTAACAGCACCTGGGAGAAATCTGGGGTTGCAGCTGATCATCAGAGCTCCATGGGTCTCCCATTTCCCCTGCCCTGCCCCTCGGCACCTCCCTCACCACTCACCCCCCTCCACCGGCATCCCTGTCTCTCTCACGTTAAATAATGCGTTTGTTTCCTTCACCCATGAGACCGGGCTCCCCTCTAGGGGAAGGGCTGGTCTTAGCTCTCTGTCTCCAGTACCCAGTCAAGGCCTCACACGAAGAGCCTGCCTGAGTGTATAGCTAGGGCTGGTAATAAAGGGAAGCTGGGGAAGAGCTGCCACTGTTGAGCACTTACTGTATGCCAGGCCCATGCTAGGCCCCAGACACGCATGCTTTGATTATATACTCTTCACAGGACCCCTAGAAGGTAGGCCCAGATCCTGAAGATCCCAGAGCTCTAAAAGAGGAAGCAACCTACCCGAAACCCACAATAACCAGTTTTAAATTCAGATCTTACTGCTGCCCCTCCCCTGGGTCGGAGTCCCACTTAGCCCCTTACCAGTTGTATGTCCCTGCACTAGTCCTATCGCCTCTCCTAGACTCAGTTTTTCTATCTGTAAAATGGGGGTGATGGTCATTACCTCACTTGGATATGGTAAGGATCAAATAAGATCATGGATGTGAACATTTTCTGTAAACTGTAGAGTAAATACAATTCACATGTGGGCATTGTTTTATTAGTAGCTCAGTAAGATTCCAGTATGTACTGGTACCCGCTATATATGAAGTCATTGTGTGGGCTGTGAACATATGGAGATAAATAAAACCAGCCCCTGCCCTCAGGGAACTCACTAATAAGAACATGTATGCATAGTGGCCTTTGTTTGCAATATGCACGTCTGTGATCTGGCCCCCTGGCCACCTCTCAAGGTTCATTTCTCAGCACTCTCTTCCTTATACTCCTCCAGCTATACCAGCTTCCTTGCTGTCTCTCAAATGAACTTGCTTCTACTGCCCGGACTTTGCAGTTGCTGGGCACTCTGCCTGGAAACCTCTTCCCGCAGATGTTTGTGTAGCTCACTCATTTACTTACTTCAGGTCTCTGCTTAAATGTCACCTCCTCAGAGAGGCCTTCCCTGACCACCTTACTTAAAACAACACACCCACCCCATCACGCCTAACCTCTTATTGCATTAAACTTTTCTTCATAGCATCTCTCATCACCTGACCTTGCTCTACATAGTTATTTGCTTACTTGTGTATTGATTTCCTCCTCCACTAGAATGTACGCTTCTGAGGGCAAGGCTCTGTCTTCCTTGCCTATCAGTGATGCTTACAACATTGCCTGGCGCAAGGTAGGCACAAAATAAATATTTGATGAAAAAATCAATGCCTGCCACTCAATAATAAAAAAAAGACAACTCAATTTACAAACGGGCAAGTGATCTGAATAGACATTTCTCCAAAGAAGACATAAAAATGGCCAATAAGCACATGAGAAGATGCTCAACATTGTTAGCCATTAGGAAATGCAACTCAAAAACCACAATAAGATGCCACTTCACACCCACTAGGCTGGCTATAATCAAAAGGACGGACAATAACAAGTATTGGCAAGGATATGGAGAAATTGGAACCCTCAAACACGGCAGATGGGAACGTGAAATGGTGCAGCCACTTTGGAAAACGATCCAGCAGTTCATCAAGAGGTCGAACACAGTTACCGTACAATCCAGCAATTCCACTCTTAGCCGTATACTGAGAGAAATGAAAGCATGTGTCCACACAAAAACTTGTACGCAAATGTTTGTAGCAGCATTATTTGGAAGAGCCAAAAAGTAGAGTTTCCATCAACTGAAGAATGGATAAATAAAATACGGTACATCTGTACCATGCAATATCATTCAGCAATAAAATGAAATGTCATCCTGATCTGTGTTACAACATAGATGAACCTTGAAAACATTATATTCAGTAAAAGAAGACAGTCACAAAAGAGCACATATTATATAATTCCATTTATATAAAATGTCCAGAATAGGCAAATCTGTAGAGACAGAAAGCAGATTAGTAATTGTCCAGGGCTGCAGAGGGTTGGAAGGAAATGAGTGACTGTTAATGACTGTGTGGTTTCTTCTTGGGGTGATGGAAATATTCTAAAATGTATTGTGATGGTTGGACTACCCTGTGAATATACTTAATGCCATTGAATCGTACACTTTACATGGGTGACTTGCATGGTATGTATTTATATCTCAATAAAGCTGTTATTACAAAAAAAATCATTGAATGTCCTCATTTAATATACCTGTATCAAACAAACTAGCAGGCAGCGGACAGGTCATCCTTGTGGGAAGACCAGAGAGACCTAAGTCACTCTTTATTTGGTGTTGATGTGGAAGGTACACGAGTCACTGGGCTTCCCCAGGTGGGCAGGTGAAAGCAGAGTTCCTTTCCTGGTGAATGCTTAAAAAAAAACAAAACCAAAAAAAAAAAAAAAAACCTGGCCCTGAGAAACCTGTGAGGAGGAGAGCTGGAGATCAAATGAGCTGAGCCTGAGAAATTTACTGTGTCCTGTTTTCCAGAGACTATTTTCCCAACATAAGTCACAGAGACAGATGGCCCCAGACCTGCTTCTGAAAATAACCACTGTCGAGGAGAGGAGAGTTGACTTAGTGGGAGCTGCCCTGCTTGGGGAGTAAGACCCACAAAGATTTAATGGGCTGGAAAAGAAGGCGACTTTGGACCCAGGAGGCTGTGCTTCTGCCAGGCTCATCCCATGAGGGACACAAAGCAGAAGCTGCTGTCTTTGCTTCTTTCTGTGTGTGTGTTTTCTTCTTTTTAAAATAACTTTAAAAAAAAATCTTATTATCACATTTGTTCCTTGAAAGAATTAGAAAATATAAAAAAATATAAAAAATGAATAAAATTTATTCATAATTCTACTGCCCTAAGGTAACAGGCATTAACATTTTTGTTAATTACACACACACACACACACACTCAAACAAATGTCACAGTTATTTTTTATACAGTTTTGCCCCATGCTTTTTTAATATCCTATTTCCCAGGTCCTTAAACATTCTTTACAAACATGGCTTATAATGTCTACATATTAACATTCTACTGATATGCCTTAATTTACATAATTAGTCACTTTTTAATATAAAGGATGTTTTTCCTCTTTAACATTTTTTTTAATTTTACTTTTGACTATTACAAACGATGTTGTGATGAATACCCTTATAAATAAATCTTCTGAAACGTCATAATTGTGTTCTAGGGTAAATTCCTAGAAGTGGAATTGCTCAATTAAAAGCTTTTCACATTTTAAAAATCAACTATATCAAATTATATTACCAATATCAGTGCATAGAATCTTGTTTGTATTTAAAACCAACATCTATTTTAGCACCTACTAGATGCCAGGTATTGTCACATTTATTATTTCATTTTCTCCTGAAGTTTTAAAAAATAATTTTTAAAAGTATAAAGATAACTATATATGCTCAATGTAGAGAATTTTGAAGACATATTTTAAAAATTAAAAATTGCCCATATCAGTGATAACCATCGTTAAAGATTTTTTTCAGCCAATCTTCTGTATAGGAATGCATTTATACAAATTCATTTAGTCTATAAATGTCTTACGAGCACTCACTATACCGAAAGGGCCTAACTTTTCATTATAAATGAAATCGTTTTTATCCTGCATTTTTTCCACAGTCTCCTTTAATCCTCAAAACAACCCCTTGAGGTATGTACTACTGTTACTCCTATCTTGTAGAATGTTGGACCACAAAAGAACCTTAGAGTATTCTGCTCCAACTCCCCAAATGGGAATGTGAGGGCCAGAGAGGCCAGAGGCCCTGCCCATGATGCCACAGCACACTGTTGACCTGCACCCAGATCTCTTGACCCCTAGTCTGTTGCAGCAGACTATAGCCTCTGATGTGGAACCGAATCTATACTGCCCTCAAATGGGGTGGCCATATAATTGTCCAAATCAGGACATCTTTAGAGTAAAGGCAGGGCACTATGATTAATCGTTGCAGGATAACAGATGTCAGTTGGGGCTCTCACTGGCAAAGCAGAACAAATGGTCCCTCTAGTGCTGTAGCTTCAGATTTTCAGCACTTTGAGATGCTTGCCACAGTGGATTTCAATCCATTTAAAATAACGGTGGGAACTGGTTCTGCAGACCTTTTCTAAGCTGAGACTCTGAGCCAGGCCAGGACACAGAGATGAGCAGCTGTGGTCCCTGTTGGGCAGGCTGGGTTGTTTCAGCTACAGGCGTGACCATCACTCACTGCCATCAAAAGCAGGACACGCTATCCCTGCAGTGGAGTCCCTGGTCCTCTAGCAGCCTCAGACCTTCATATCGGAAGGAGATCCAAGTTTCCCTTAATGCCCCATCCTCTGCTCAGAACTGAATAAGGTTTTCCTTATTCAGTGGAGCAACTGGCTGCCCTGTTAAGAGGCAATAGATATGAGGTTGGCTCATGAGGAGAGAGCGAATGCATTTGGTTTTAAGTGGGGGGGCTTGAGTATTTCTAGAAGGGAGACTGAAGAGGTGAAACACAGCCAGGCTTCACGGGAAGGATGAATCCATCAGCTCAGGGTTCCATTGAGATGAGCTACCTGTTTAGGTCTACAGGTTTTGTTTTGGTATTTTCTAGGTATCATTTACTAAGTAATTGCCGTTTACTGGGCACTATGCTAAGCATTTTATAACAAGCTTCTACAATGCGGGGCTGCTGGTTCGAAGGTTATTAGGAGGCTCTTCCCTTAACCCAGGGGCTCCCTGCAGCATACAGCTCGTGCTCTGGTTTCACAGCTAGGACTCACACTTCCCCACGGTGTGAGCAGGCCATGACTTTCCCCACTGGAGCCTAGATGGGGTCTCATGGAGATCAGTAAGGTTCCGTTTGGGTGTTTAGATGGATTTCTCAGGACTGCTGAGAAAAGTGTAAAAAAGTGCATTTTGTTAATGGTCTTCTTTTCTTTGACAGAGTAATAAACTCGTCCATCAGCTAGCCCTTCACACTTTAGTCTCATGGTGTATTCCAAAGACAACTCAGAATCCAGAATGCTAGAGGCTCTTCCTTGAGCACCAGCTTGCCCTGGTTATAGGTTACGTCTCAGACGCTAAGGAAAGCTACCATCAATGCACACAAAGGTGTGAGGGACTGAAATTGCTCTTTCTGTAGATCTCAGGACTCCCTTGTCATGTGCTCCTTTCATATATCCTGTCCATCTCCCTAACACTTTTCCTCTTATATGATGTCAGTAAGCGATGCATATTGATAAAGGTGTCATTGGCAGCCTTGCAGATCTGTCATTATTTATTCCCCAAAATCACCCTGTTCTTACTTTCAAAGACCTACAGCTGGAGGGATGGCAGAGGGAATCCATGTTGGTTGAGCCCTCACCTTGAGACTCCCAGGTTCCTTGCAAGCGTACTCTCAGCCTCCCCTCAAAAGCTCTTTACAGTGGCTTTTTTTTTTTTTTTTTCCGGTACGCAGGCCTCTCACTGTCGCGGCCTCTCTCGTTGCAGAGCACAGGCTCTGGACGCGCAGGCTCAGCGGCCATGGCTCATGGGCCCAGCCGCTCTGCGGCATGTGGGATCTTCCCGGACCGGGGCACGAACCCGTGTCCCCTGCATCGGCAGGCGGACTGTCAACCACTGTGCCACCAGGGAAGTCCCCAGGGCTGATAAATTTAATTCACACCCCTCAGTGGACACAGCACTGCAGTGCGGGTTCTCACCCAGGTCCTGTGACCACAGGCAAATGTAGGCCTCTACTTCTTGACCTCGGAAATGGGGATGGATTTTCCAGTGCATTGTTTTTTGTGAGGAAGAGATCTTGTAAAACACCTGGCCCCGTTCCTGGCCTCCAGAAGGGGTTCTGCAAATGTTTATTCCCCCAGCCCCACCCCTCGACCACAGGGGTGTCTGCACTCCCTCACTTTGTTTTTTTTTTTTCTTTCTCCACCCTTATCTACTATAAGCTCGAGCTAGGCTCAGAGAGACCTCCTCTCAGGAAACTTGCATGGCTCCCCTCTGCCCTTCACTGGCCGCCTTGGTTGTTGAGGTGAGACATTCCAGTCATCCCATCTCATTTTGACACAGTGGAAAATTCTACAATACCAAGTTCCCTTCAGCTGATGAACAGGATACATGGAAAGGCAACCCCAAACCCCAATTTCCTAATCCCATGGCATGGGGCATCCTTTTTTGCCTACAGGAACCTGCAACTGGGCCCCACCTGAAAAGCAAGCCCAGATCATGTGGACTTTGAACATCCTGGCTGAGCTGAGCCAATTAGAAAGGAGATCTGGGTGGCTGAGCAGGTGCCTTAAGTTTCAAGAGCAGATCCTTCTAAAGTACAGCTCTGGTCTTGTCATGTTCCTGCTTTAAAAACTTGCGTAACTCCCCAGTTATGGTCTGATTTCCTTTTCCTTGTGTTCAAGGCCTAAACCTGCTACTCAGAGACTCATTTCCCACTTCTCTCTTTACATAGACCTTTTGTGCTATAATCAAGGTCCTCCTCTTCCCTCCTACCTTCCTTCCATCCTTTCTTCATTTAACAAATATTTATAGTGCTTTCTATGTACCAGACACTGTGCTGGGCACTGGAGAATATGGTAATGGACAAGCCAATCAGGCTAGTGGGTGGCCACAGACAAGTATACACTGCAGTGTGGGCAGTGTCGCAACAGGGAAAGTACAGGGAGCTGCGGGAGCCCCCGGAGGGGTGCCAAACCCAAACTCAGGCTTGAGGCATCATGGAAGACTCCCTGGAGGTGATGATCATGAGGTTAAGCCCAGAGGCTGAGTGGGGGCTAGTGAGACACACAGAGTGGTAGTGATGAGGAAAGGGCAACAGGAAAGGAAACACTCAAAAGGGACAGCATGTGCAAAAGCTCAGAGGCAAAACTTTGTAGTTGTGCTCCAGGGGGTGCCATTCAGATAGATTCAATGCCAGTGGTGCCCTGAAGTTGTGCAAATCGGTGAACCTGAGCTGAAGAGAGAGCAGTGAGTGCGTGGAAATGAGGGCAGGCCAGCAAATTTCAGCACCCTCGGTGAGAAGTTAATAATGGTAACACATGAGACTTGAGAGGTAAAGTGATAGTGGGCAGGTTGCTTGAGACCAGGTGAAGGATGAGGGCCTGAGGCGGAGTATTCCTCTCTCTGCCATGGATGCTCAAGACCCCGTCTCTTCATCTCTTCCCACTGGAATCCTCTATGGCTCCAGAAAGCCTTCCTTGGTTCCTCCAATTGAAGTGAGGTCCCCACCTCCATCCTGTTCTGACAGGTCCCACCTCTGCCTTGCTTACAGCTGCATGTGACACTCTCCCTCCCCTTCCACCAGCTCCTTGGGGGCTGCGCCTCTCACAGTTTATATATCCCTCACCTTCTAGCCTGCTCGGTGGGTGTTTAGGAAATGTCTCTGGAATGAAACAGTGTTCACCATACTTCTACGGTTGCACACTGCTCTTAAAAGAAAAAATAAAGAAACGTAGGGCCCCTCACTTTATATATACATATTTATGCATACTAATATCTAAAGTTCATTAGGTGTTTACTGGCTGCCACACTGTTCTCAAGACTTTGCTTGTTTTAACTCCTTTAGTCATCAGAGCAACTCTGTAACGTAGGTATTCTTTTTTATTTTTTGATCTCCATTACATAGATGAGGAAATTGAGTCACAAAGGGTGAAGTAACTTGCCCAAGGTCACTACTACGGAACTAGCAAGTAGTGCAACTGGAATTCAAATGTAGGGTCTGGTTCCAGAGCCCATTCTTTTAATACAACCTGCCCTGCTTCTGTAGATGCCGAATTGATACAGCAGTGCATTTTATTACGTGTATTTTGAGCACAAATGCATTACATATATTATAAAACATATACAAAATAGATATTAGAAAAGGGTGACATAAAAGATAAATACTTCTAGAATTTTCTTGCACCCAGGAGATGGTTTTGTGCCCCCACTTGGGGACCACTTAAATTAAAAGATGCTGATGAATAAGAGGAAGGAAATTAACATGTGTCCAGTAGTTTCTGTACATCACAGAAACCTTGTGGGTCATTGTGCGCCTACCAAGGGTCTGGCACCTTGTTAGGTCCTTTGAATGTTAAGTTATGAATATTCAGAGCAACCCCAGAGGCCCAGGGTGAGGCCTGGAGACTGGATGGAAGGGAGAGGAAACAGGCGTGAGGAGTGGGAGGGACTGTGCTGTTCTTAGCCCAGGGTCTCTGAAGTTTGTGATGGAACAATTTACCTAGTTCGGGAACTATTTATTTCATAAAGCTTGACAGATCTACTCAGGAAGAGGCTGTAACAAGTACCCTGGAACAACATATCATGTTTCTTAACCTTTGTGTGAAATTCTAACAGCTCAGCATCGTATGGTGCTGTTTATTTCAAGCTCATCAGAAGCCCTGACTGGGGATTAGAAGGTGTCTTTGGTTAATAAAAGATGAGGAGACGAATGTATATTGCTTAATAAATGCAGCCTGGCGGACAAAAATCTTTCCAATACTGGGACTGTAGAGGAAGGGAAATCTTAAATGGGGTTCTTCGTGGGGTGCTTTCATTCAATTTAATAAACATTTGGTAAGCACTGACCCTGGGATTCTGCTTCTTCAAGCATACTGTGTGCTGGTGTAGTATAGTATCTTTAGTCCTTATAATAACTTTATAAAAGGGGAGGAGTTCCCAACTGATAAATCAGGAACTGGAAGAAATCTACCCAAGATCATACAGCCAATAGGAGGCTATGGTGTGATGCAAACCCCAATTCTGTTGAACTCCAAAGCCCACTCCAAGAATGTACTGTATCCCAAGAATGTGCCATATGCTCTTATACAGGAGAGAACGACAGATAACTACAAATGCAGCAGGGCAAATATGATAACAGAACTAAAAAAAGGTTAGTTCAGAGAAAGGAATGATCATCCCTATAGTGCTGTGTGGTAAGTGGTGTCAGGGAAGGTCTCCCTAGGGTGAACTGGAAACACTGGTTGGGAAGATTTTAAGATAAATCATAGCCCAGATTTTTAGGTAAACCAAAACGCGGATGGAAAAGCTACCCCGAGATTGTACCGTGATTGTGGATCCCTGCTGCCTCACTTGCTCTTACTGAATTTCTAATATGAACCAACCAAATGGCATACACAGCAACTCTATAAAATGTTGTCACACGTGGTTGGGCTCAAGGGTTGACATGAGAGTCACGGAACCTGCAAAATCCTGCAAGATATGGTGACTGAACTGAGTGAGCTTCTCTTGGTAGACAGACCACAAAAAGCTTCTTTGTTTTGTTTTGCTTTTTTTCAACAATCAGCAGCTCTATTTGCCACCTGCCCCATAGAGCTCTACCAAATCTTATGATGACATGTCTGGGCTGCCTTATGTTTCCTAAGTTTCAGCCTCTGAAAAACTGGATGGATCTGATTATGTTTTAAACCTTCTATCAGTCAAGGTGGGAAAAAAGACATAGCCCTTGCTATCAAGTGGATGCGTTGTCTTGTACTGTATACTTTTATGTGTCTGTGCTTGTGTTCCCTCTCTTGTAGATGATGTACTGCACATGCCTAAAGCCCAGACACAGATAGGACCGCAAATTGTTGCCCCCAAAGGTCTTGTCCCTGGCCAGCCATCACCTCCTCCTTTTGAAGAGTTGGGAGTGTGCTCACAAAACTATAGAAAGCTGGGATTTTTAGAATCATGGAACCCTGACATGTTAGAAACTTGCAGTCAAACATCCTAACTTAGTGCATCTTGGAATTCACAGTGTTAGTGTCCTAAATACGGTACAGTTTTTTCATCTGAGACTATTAGAACTTAAGAATCCTAGTCTGCTGAGACTCCTAAGAATCCCAGTCTGTTAGGCACCTAGAATTTATCTCTTCAGCATATATTTATATAGTGCCTACTATGTGCCAGGTACTATGCTAGATTCTGGGGATACATACAGAAGTGAAAAAGACTGCTAGATTTCTTGCTCTCTTAAGAAGTTTGCAGAGAATGTCAGGACTTAAAAATCTTAAAATGTCAGATTCTTAGAAAAGTAAAAGATTAGTGTGTTGAAATCCTGGAATGCCAGCGGTGGAGGGGGCTCTGGATCATTCTCTCCAGCTCCCTCTACCTTTTATGAGGCCCAGAGCCTGTTCCAGGCATGTTGGATTAAAATCTCACCAATAAGAACATTATTTCAGTTCGGTGACATCACAGAATGGCCAGCTTGCAGGGGCTCAGCGATCACCCAGTGCGGCTGCTCATTTTACCAGCAAGGCCACTGAAGCTCAGAGGCGGGCAGCTGTTTGATAGATGACACAGACCCACCAGGACTAGACCCCAGATTTTCAGACCTCTCTCAGAGAACAGGCAAAGCAGGAAGGGCTTCCCAAGGGTTTTCGAGGGACGCCTTCTTTGCAAGCATGCAGACTTCTGCACGAGGCCAGCTCTTCAGAAGGTGTTTGCACCAACTTTAAGGAGGCATCAGGCCCGCCCCCGGGCCACGTGTGCAGTAGATCGGCCTGTGTTGGGAACCCCCTCCCCTGTTGATGCGTGTTTTATTTTGCTCCCTCCCCCTCCCCGTGTGCCTCAAAACCAATTTTCATTATTTTTTTTTTCTGTCTGTGTTTGTGTTTGTGGTTCGCAGGTGCTCCCTTGCATTGTTCATCCGCTTCATCAACCCCTATTGAGCAGTCCCCCTCCCCGCCCCCTTCCCCTCCGGCCAATGAGAGCCAGAGGCGGTTGCTAGGCAACGGTGTGGCCCAGCCAACCCCGGACTCAGACTCTGAGGAAGAGTTTGTCCCTAATTCATTCTTAGTTAAAAGTGGCTCCGCCAGCCTGGGGGTCGCGGCAAACGGTAAGTCCCTCTCTCTTTCTAACTTCTGTGGGTTTGGTTTTTCCTTTCGTTGGCGATGCTGATTAATCGGTCTGCTTGGGCTGCTTGCAGGGGCGGAAGGGCCTGGCGCATGGGGGCACTCAGGGTTCTCGGGGACCTGGGGGGCTCGGTGGGCTCGGGAAGCCCCGCTACTGCCTGGTTGCGCCGCTGGGGTGTGCGGGGGGTGGAGGGCTCCTGTTCCCACCCCCGTGACAGACGTCTGGCAGACATAGCTGCAGGGGTAGAGAAGCACAGGCAGACACAAGGAGACAGAAAGTTCAGGTAGAGTCTGAGTAGGACAAAGGTACTGAGACAAAGATAGACACCGGAAAAGAAAAGAATGGTTACAATGAACATAGCACCGACTGACTACTTACTATGTGCCAGGGACTGTGCCAGCCACTGTCACGTGTTGCTTTATTGGATCTTCCTCGGAACCCTGCCTAAGAGACCAGTATGATAGTTTTCCCACTGACCATGAGAAAGCTGAGAGAAAGGCTCCTGGCTCTGGAGGTTCTTGGACTTTCACACTGCCCAGAGACGGGGCCCCTGGAGACCCAGGCAGCTGCAGAGCTGAATGCTGACTGCAGAAAGAGCCACTGGGCTTAAGCATGGATCTGCCCATAATCACACACCTCTTCTAAGCTCTGCCCCCCTGACTCTCTTAAGGAGAAGAGGTGTGTGTGTTGGGGGGCGGGGGGCGGTACGATGCAATAGCTCCAAACTCCAGGCTGACCAGGAGCCAGCAGACACAGGTTTTAGCCCCCGGTCAGGTGCTGTGTGACCTGGGCCAAGGTGCTTACCGTCTCTGTGTCTAGCAGTGGCCAGTCCACTTCTTTGCAAGAATTCAAAGCCTGGAGGAGATTCAAGCCTACAAGGGGGGTGGGGTGATATATGTGATGTAACTTGGAATCTCCCTAGTGGCCCATGATTTCCTGATTATCGAAGAAGAGGAAAGGAAGTGAGACTTTCCTCACTTAATATTGTAGGTTGCGTGTTGATTTTGCAAACATTTATTAATAAGTGCCTGTGTGGCACTAAATTTCAGGCCAAGTTCTGGAGAAGGAGGCAGAGATTCAGAGAGATATGAGGTAGGATCCACGGGCTCTGCAGTCAGACATCTTTGCATTAAATATAAGCTTTATTGCTGTGGGACTTTGGATAGGGCACATTGCCTCTAAGCTTGCTTCCTTAAGCAAGTATAACATGGGCAGTATGATACCCAGCTCATGATGAAGGCTCATCACAGGGCCTGGGATAGAGAAGGAGTTTAGTAAAGGTTAGTCATGGTCACAGTCACCACCCACCTCCCTCCAGGGAATTTATAGACAGCCTCTATGTGAAAGCTCCCACCATCCTGCTTGACACTTAATAATGCTCAGAGAATGTCAGACTTCTTTTCTCTTGGGATCATTACAGCCCAAGGTGATAAGGGAGATAGGAACCTGGTGTGGAGGGGACTGAGGAGAAGAGCCTCCAAGGCGCCTGAGGAAATCAGGAAATGCTTCCTGGAGGAGGCATTCACTGGATCTGAAAGAATTAGTAGGGTGTGCCAGGTAGAGATAACCAAGGGCTTTAATAACCCAGGACATTCTGGGCAGAGAGAAAACATGGACAGAGGACCCAAGGTGGGGAGCTGGTGGGATCCTGTCCCCAGCTCTTTTACACCTAGGAACCTGGACAGTAAATAGGCATTAACCTTGGAAGGGTGTGGAAGGCCACATGGTAAGTGACCTGAGCTCCTCTGGGTACTGAGCTGAGGCCCTCCAGGCATCACCCCATCCCCCATGACAAAGAAAGGTGTTTTATCCCCAGCTCCCTCCCCTAATCAGGAACTCTCCCAGCCTCTGTCCTCTTTGAAACTCAGGGAGGAGGTCTTTGGCCTTGATGATTCTCTTCTTTTTTATTTTATTTATTTATTTATTTTAATTAATTAATTTATTTTTGGCTGTGTTGGGTCTTCGTTGCTGCACGCGGGCTTTCTCTGGTTGCAGCAAGCAGGGGCTACCCTGTTGCGGTGCGCGGGCTTCTCATTGCCGTGGTTTCTCTCGTTGCGGAACACAGGCTTTAGGCACGCAGGCTTCAGTAGGTGTGGCACGTGGGCTCAGTAGTTGTGGCTCGTGGGCTCTAGAGCACAGGCTTAGTAGTTGTGGCGCATGGGCTTAGTTGCTCCACGGCATGTGGCATCTTCCTGGCCCAGGGATCGAACCCATGTCCCCTGCATTGGCAGGCAGATTCTCAACCACTGCGCCACCAGGGAAGTCCCTATTTTTTTTTAATTAATTTGTATTGGAGTATAGTTGCTTTACAATGTTGTGTTAGTTTCTGATATACAGCAAAGTGAATCAGTTATACATATACATATATCCCCTCTTTTTTTTGGATTTCCCTCCCATTTAGGTCACCACAGAGCATTGAGTAGAGTTCCCTGTACTATACAGTATGTTCTTATTAGTTATCTATTTTATACATAGTATCAATAGTGTATATGTGTCAATCCCAATCTCCTAATTCCTCCCACCGCCTCCCCCCACTTTCCCCCTTGGTATCCATACATTTGTTCTCTACATCTGTGTCTCTCTTCTGACAGGATCTTTTTTTTTTGTAATATTTACTTATTTTATTTATTTATTTATTTGGTTGTGCCAAGTCTTAGTTGCGGCAGGCGGGCTCCTTAGTTGCAGCAAGCGGGCTCCTTAGTTGCAGCTTGCCGGCTCCTTAGTTGTGGCATGCGAACTCTTAGTTGTGGAATGCATGTGGGATCTAGTTCCCTGACCAGGGATCGAACCCGGGCCCCCTGCATTGGGAGCGCAGAGGCTTAACCACTGCACCACCAGGGAAGTCTCTCTGACAGGATCTTGAGCCCTGCATTATCTGTGACCAGAAACCAAACCATCCTCCAGGGCCTTCTTCCTCTGTGCTCCTGAGCGTGGCATTGTCCTTTTTGGTGGGTCAGTGTCATTGCTCCTCTAGAGCTTTTAGCTGCCCATGTTTTAAAGCATGCAGAGAAATAGGAACCTGGAATGGGTTCCAGGCCCAGCTCTGTAGCTCACTGGCTGTTTGTCCTTGGCCAATCACTGTCCCTCTTCAGGCCTCAGTTTCCCCATCTTGCCAATGGTGGAGCAATTTCTAAGGTACTCTGATTTTCCTAGTGCTGTGTGATGCTGACAGGTGTGTCAGCCAGTAACCTTCTTAAGATTTACTTGGGAAAAAAATATATATATATGGTGATATTCTTTGTTCATTTCTAAGTAAATAAGCCTTGTAGGTAGAAGAGAAGGCAGGAGATTAAAGTCCTTAATCTCTCCCTTTGCTAATTAACTGAATAAGAGCAATCACGTTGTTGCAAGTTCTGCAGCAAATTGATGGCATTACTGCGCTATTGATGTGCAGGGAAGATGGGGGGACTTTGGCCTATAGCTGTCTGCTCAGCTACACTCCTCTGTACCCCTGCTCCCCAGGGGACCTAGAGGCACTTCAGAGTCCTTCCCTGGAGCCTTGCTCTGAGTGTGTCACTCTAAAGGTTGGTAATAAATGTGTCCCACGCCTGAAGGGAGAGTCTGGGTCCTTAGTGATCCGCTGCTCTGGGTTTGGTGGGTCATGAGAGAGCCAGTGAGTGTCACCCCACAGGTAGACTCTGCCTGCCACCTTCCTGTCCCCGGAAACCCCAAACTGAGTGGTCTCCGGTGAGCCAAAGGGCCTGCTGGTGTTGGCGTGGACCCAGCCCTAGCAAGTGAGGGTGGGTGGGCCCTGCTGCATAGTGTGCCCCATAAGTGCTTGTTAAGGTTCGTGTGATTTTTTTTCATGGAAGAATGTGAAATTATTTTAATGGGATTACCTCTATTGTTTCTGTCAATTATAAAAGTAACAATGCTTGCTAACATTCAGATAATGCAGAAAGGCAGCAAGTGACGTTCTCTTGTAATCCCTCCTCCCAGAGATTAGCCACTTTTAACAGCTTGGTGCATGGCCTTGCAGATGCCTTTTATGCAGCGATAATTAATGAGTGGGAATGAAGGGGTGAGCAAGCAGTACAAACTGTGCAAGGACCACAGTGCGGCCAAGAGAGCAGAGCCACAGTCAATGCTTCCGAAATTGGGTCTCAAGAGGTGCGAGCCTGGACACAGGACCCAACCTCTCAGAGCCTCATCTCCTCCGCAGGTGAAATGGGAAAAACCTCCCGAGGTCGGGAACGCTATGGAGTTCAACAGGGTAAAGGATGCGAGGTCCCTGTCTCCCTTCCCTGTCTCCACCCCTCCATTCCCTTCCACCACTTGAAGACTTTAAAGACCACCCTAAATGGGTTAATTGCTCTGGCTCCTTTAGAGGCCTGCTTCCCCAGAGACTTCTTTCAGAAGGTATTTTAAATGACAAAGGCAGCCCAACGGGCGCCTAAAGGGTGAAAATAAAGTTTCCTTTGGCGAGAGCTGACTCAGCACCCTCCTCTGAGGGCTGACCCTTTGGGAAGCAGCCTTCCGGGAGCTGGGCTGCACGCTCCAGTGGCTCCCAGAGGCCCTCTGCCTCCAGCTGTGTCTGCTCCTGCCGGGGCTGCGATCCCCGGCCCGTGGTGCCCAGAACCGCCCTGCGAAAATCCCATGTAAAGAGCACGGAGGCCGCGTGGGGCATCACAGAAAAGAGAACAGGGGAAGCAGCTCCTTCTGTCTTCAAAATCCTAATCCGCCCCGAGGATAACCATCTAGAAATCACTGATCGATATAAAGAAAGATTTCCCTAAAATAGCAACTTGTCATAGCCGAGAAGCTAAGGAAGTGGTTCGGATTAAGTAGACCTTGGTCCCTACTGCCACAGAAACTTTTCAGAATAAATATTAAATGTGCCGTGAATTGTTGTCATTCTAAAGTCTTAAGTAAAAGGGCTTTAAAACCTTGGTGGTTAATATTTAAGAGGGTCGGGGAATAAATAGCTCAGAGAAAGCTGTCTGCTTCTAAAAGCCGAGGTGAGGTAGGAGCACGTGGGAGAATTTACATGTAAGGAGCACCTTCCACGTAGAAGTCTTTTCTTTGCGTGCGTTATCTTTTTTTGAGCTTCCGTTTGTCTCTGTTCAGGAAACCGAGGCCCAGGCAGAGACTCACACTCAAGCCTACCTGATTCTAGAGCCCCACCCAAATTTCTTGTTTTGTTTTCTTTTCAATACCAGATCCTGTTATTTCTGTCTTCTTAGTAGGAAGCTGGAGAAGATAAGGGGAAGTCCACCAAAGAAAAGCTGATTTTTAAAAAAAATTACTAGTTGTTGGATTCCTGGTACTCACCTCACAAGCCCTGATGAAGCCCCTATTATGTGAGAGGCGTTTAATCTCATTAAATCATGAGATCGCAGGGAATCTCACTGAATCTTCATTTCTGTCCTGTGTCATAGCCATTTTTAGTCTCATTGAGGCAATAGCAGGCCAGAGAGATTAAGTGACTTCCCCGAAATCACACAGCTTCTGAGTCATAGAACCAGATTGGAATCCCAAGTCTGTTTGAAGCCATTGAGTGAAATCTCTCAGTTGTGTTTTGGTGAGCATGTGGGAGTTTTCAGATATGAGTCAGGCCAATGGCTTAGGCACTACGTTGCGGTGCTGCGTCATGAGAGCCAAGCCCTGGATGCTAGGCCGTCCGTGGCTTTTTCTCCCTTTTCCCCCTATTCCGGGCCCTTCTGCCTCACCTTGCAGATCTCTCAGGCTGGTGACCCTGGTCAACATCACTGCTGTTCAGCAGTTTCAGGGACTTTCTCAGGTCTTAAGCAGCTGGGATTATTTTGTTTTGACTTCCAGTCCAGTGGAGGAGTGTTTATTTTTCTTTCTGAATGGGAAACACTGCTATGTATGCGAGCTCCTTCCAAAAGTGTTTTCTTAAAACAAAACAAAACAAAAAATTCAACTTAATTTGGAACCTATCCAGATTCCCGAGGGAGTCTGCCAGGGTCCTTTGAAGTCAGTTTGTGAAATCAGAAGGCAAAATTGTGCCTGTTTCCCACTGTCCAGAAGTATCCAGTGAGGCTTTTGTCTCCTTTCTCTGTGAATTTCACGGAACCTGTGTTAGTTGTTCCATGCCAACCACAGTGCTTGGGTCTGTATGTTGCCCAAGTCCCAAGGGACAAGGACATAGGGGCATGTGAAGTTTTCAGGCATTTTTTGTTCACTGCTCTTCGCAACTCTCTTGCATCTAAAGACCCTTGTTGGTAAATAAATCCCTATACCAGCTATGTCGAGAAGTTAAGTACCTAAACTCCTAGGAGCAAGACAAATTGATTTCTTCCTTCTTTCCTGCCTTCATTCACAATGACATTTGAAATGTTTGCAGATGTTTTCCTAACAGATGAGGGGTGAAGGGGACTCTAAGCAGAAAGATCCTATAAAATAGGTATTTAATCTATAGGGTCAAGAATCCCTTAAATGAAGCCCTTGGAGTCAGATGCATTTTAGAATTCAGAAATTTTTAGATTTAAGGAATAAAATACAGTACACATACTGTGTCTTTCCTAGCATTCCCAGAGTGCTGGGATGGCCCACAGTAATCAAATACATTGATATTTCTGCAGTCAAACATATGAACAGTTACACTGGTGAGATTAAAAAAAAAAAAAAAAAAGACTCTGAGATACATGTCAGTTCAGGTCAGGTTTTGCAACCAGAACAGTTTTGATAAAACTTTCAGTCTTAGGACTTCCCTGGTGGCCCAGTGGTTAAGACTTCACCTTCCAATGCAGGGGGTGCAGGTTCCATCCCTGGTTGGAGAGCGAAGATCCCCCATGACTCACAGCCAAAAAACCAAGACATAAAACAGAAGCAATATTGTAACATTCAATAATGACTTAAAAAAAAAACTTTCAGTCTTAATTAAGAAAGAAAAAAACCTTTCAGTCTTAGAGCTTTGAGATTTTTGGAATGGTGGCTAATGGATGGTGATCCTGAATCGTGCCTTTTCTTAAATGGGCAGGGTTGGAGGATGTCCCATGACTCAGAAAGGTTTATTAACAGAATAGCCAGAGAGATAACTAGAAAGCTTGGTAACTAGAAGGCATGATACAGGTGCACGTTGCTGACCGGGAAGCTCCATGTTTATCTGTAATGACTGCTTGGAAAAGCCAAGCCCCTCTGGTATAGACATGGGGGCTCAGGAGGCCAGCGCCAGCAGGCTGGCTGACTCTCAGGTCTGGGAGTTCAGAAGGAGAGAGGCTGACTGCTCAATTCTCCAAAGCCTAGAACTCGGCAACTTAAGGAACCTTTCCTGACAGCCCTTTGGTTGTATGGACCTCCCCTTTCTTTGATGCCCTGCTGTCTTCTTTACAGATACCTTCCTAACAGTCTGGGAACCTGAATGTCCCCATATCTGATTTCCAACTTAGACTACAAATTCCTTGAGGGAGGCCTCGTCCGAGGCTGTATCTTCACAGCTGAGCACACCTGTAGGTGCTAAAATCAAAAATGAAAAAAAGTTGATTTTCTCTCTTCCTCTTTTTCACCAGCCCACCCCCAGCACACACACACACACACGCACACACACACCCGTGCACACACACACACCCGCGCGCACACACCCCCGCACACACACGCGCACACACGCACACAGCACACACGCGCACACACGCGCACACACACACCCATCTCCCTAGGAATAGTACAGTGAGCCACATGCATGATATAACTAGAAATCCGCAGAGATGAAGTGATTTGCCCCAGTGCAGAGTCAAGATTCGACGTATGGCCCCACACTCCAGGGCCCTTTCCACCTTACCAGGTACCTCCCTCCACTGGGAAAGCTCTCACCTGCAGCCTCCCGCCAGGGGCCGGCAGTTATGCCCCGCTAAGTGGGAGCAGTGGGGACAACCACACAGGGGTCACTTCTGTTTTTGAACAGTTCACCAAGCCCTTTTTCATATGTTACCTCAGGCAAACTCTGATGACTCTAATTTAATTGCCGCATTGGTTTTCTAGGAGGTAAGGCTTCTTCCTGACCCTGCAAAATAAACAGGTCACGTTTTGAATTAATGTAACCGAACGTCCTGGGAAAACCAGGGCCCTCTAATTAGTCACTCACGTGACATGATTACAGCTCCTTTTCCACTAATTTCCCCCATTGCCATTGCATTAAAAGGTACAATAATAACATTTTTGGTGTCTGGCTTGATTGGATCTAGTAATTCCTAGACCACCCCTCGAGGAAGGCACATCAGCTGTGTGTCCGGGCTTTCTCCATCTGGAAGCTAAGCCTGGTTTGTGTCCCTGTGGACATGTCAGTGGCCTGCTCCCAGGGGCCCTTGTGGACACCAGACCACATCTTCAAGCATCTCCTGACACTTCGGGGCACAGACTGTTGAAGAGGCGCCTGGAAGGAGGCTAAGGAGAGCTTGGGAGATGAGTGTACCTCATGTTTCCATAAGCCTTGCATTCACCTCCACCATCTCCTTGGATCCACAGCACAGTGCTGTGAGGTTGGCCGAATGTAGAGAACCGGGTAGGAGAGAGGGAAGCAACTGGGCAGAGAGCTGCCCCTTTGGCTACCAGCTTCTTTGGGCCAGTTTTAGATTTGCTCACAGTTGGTGATCCAACCTGCAAGGGCCACTGCCATCCACATAAGCTGAGTTTTCCAGTTATAAGCCTCCCCTGGAGAAGCCTCTCCATCATCCCTCGTGAGCCATCCTGGAGACCTGCTTGGGAGGAAGCGCATGCCAGAGAGCAGCAGACCTGTCTTCTGAGCCCAGCTCTGCCTCTGACCTGCAGTGTGACCTCCAGAGCCTTGTCCTCTGGTTCCTTGGCTCTCTAGTCCGGGCAGTGGGAGGACTTGATCAGATCAACATTTCCCAAGCTTGTTCCTTTGTGTGTCACTGTCAGAGTCTGCACTATAGCAGTGTGCCCACCTCCGTGCCCCTTCCTTTCCTTTCCTTTAAACTACCTCCTTTTCCGAACTTTTTTTTTTTAACCTAAGTGAATTTAGTTATTTTAAAAGGAGATTGTATATTACTGTGGCAGTTCACTTGCCATAAATAGAAGGTAGCTGTAAAAATAAATACAGTGAAAGCTGGAGATTAGGCCTGCTCTAGGATGCGGAGATTTGCTTCTGTTTGTTAAACAGGGACACGGGCAAGTGTTAGGTATTAAAAACACACAAGTACCAAACTGAGATTACCTCCTTGACATCACCAAAAAGGTTGAAAGAGGATGGAGGCTATCCTGCTCGTGATTCAGTGTGATTTAATGTCTGCTCGCGCTGTACACCGCCTAAAACCATGCCCATGGGATGCATGGCTCCATGGCTTTTTCCAGAACTCTGTCTAGGCTTTTAATGCTACACCCCACGGCCTGCTCACCTTGAAAATAAACATCTCTTGCTGCTCCCAGAACCTCCCCTCCTTCCCTTTCCTGAATGTGGTCTTTTCTGAGCGATCTGTTCCCACCCTCCCCTTGGCAGCCTCCTGCCCTCTGCCCCTGTCATCAGGTCTGAGCTGGGTGCTTTGAGCTCAGCTGGATCCTGCATTACTGGTTAATAGCTCCCAGTTTGCCCCAGGAAACCATGTGGCTTCCTCTTCTCCCTCCCCTTCCTCTCCTTTCTCCCCTCCTCCCTCTCCTTCTGAACTGCCATTATTTATAAAGGTGTCTGAGATTAAACAACTAAAAAAAATTCCCTCTGCTTTAAATGACCTAAAAGGACCGAAGCTAGAAGGAAAACAGAAACAGCACAATATGGAGCCATGGGAAGGAAAGATAGGTTACAGAGGTCTACAGATCCTTGCTGTGCTGTGTGGCCTTGGGAAACTTGCTTAACCTCTCTGGGTCTCAGTTTCCTCTGTCAAATGGATGTTGGTTTTAATAGTACTTCACAAAATTGTTGTGTCTATGAGAAACTATGGGCAAGGCTTCTAGCATGGTGATTGCTACGTAATAGGTGCTCAATGAATGTTAGTTTCCTTATTCCCTTTCTAGAACCCAAAAGTTTTGGCCAGATATCTCTGGACGGAAGGCAGATTCCTACGCTCCCACCCCTCCAGGCTTGGAGGAGGTGTAGCAATTAATAGGTCTTTCCCGAGTCCTAAGCTTTAATCCCCTTCCTCCTCCTGGGTGATTTCCAGAGATTTAGGGTGGGAGAGTGAGCCCAAGGCAGCAGCTAAACAAACATAGCATGGGGTCTTAGAAACAGAACCTCCGCCTTCCTTGCAGAGCTCCCTGTGCTGCTGGCCATTCCCCATAGTTCCAGGATTGTGTGTGATATTCGGTACCAGATAAAACACTGTGATGTCTTTTCCTTCTGGTCAGCTGGCCTCCCCCGCAGAGTTGAAAAGAGAGGAAAATGATTGGTAATTCATTTACGCTTCACTCCCTCTCTGGGAAGCTGCTGCACGGGCTAACAATAATACATATCCCTGTACTTCCAGAAACCTCTTTTTAGCTGCCACAGCAGAGGCTCTGGGGGAATATACACTTGTTATGAACCAAGTTCCCCTCCCCGTTAGCTGCGTGACCTCACCTCTCTCACCCAGTTGCCCATCTGTAAAGTGGGCATACAAGTAGCAGTCTGGGAGTTGTTTCAACAGTGAGATGGGATAACATCTAAGACACTGAGATTACAGGGGGTGCTGAGTGTTGACTGGTCTCCCCTTCTAATCTTGGGCAAAGAATGGAGTTCTTAGTCAGTGAGGAGATTATCTGATCAAAATTGAAGTTGTGATCACTTACCTGCTATCCTCTGAGAATAAGCAAAAATGGAAGTTGAGATAATACTGAATTTGCTAGCTTTGCAAAATTCTGCTCCCCTTAGCCAAAATGTTTACTACTATGTCTTCTCTCCCCTGGACCACTGCCGTAGCATCCTCACTGGCCTCCCTCCCTCCCATCTCTTCCTTTAATCCATCTTCACACTGTCCCATGGTGATCCTTTCAAAGCCCAGACCCCTACCATAGAGCCCTTGCAGGGACCCTCTACTTGTTTCCCACCACTGGTGGTTCAGGACCTATCTCCTCAGCTTGGTGGCCAAGGCTCTTCTTCACAGAGGCCCTCCCACTCTCTCAAGCTGCTTACTTCCATGGTCCCACTAGGGAGCTGTGGCCACAGCAAACTAACATGGTTCTTCAGGGGACAGAGGACATTCCTGGTACCCAGAACAGGGCTTCTGATGAATAGCTGACTATCTTGGGAGCAAAGGCTTCGGCACACAACTCATTAATTTAGAGGGAGAACTGGTGAAGATCTTTCTGATTTGGAATGATGTGGGAAGAAATGAAGCTTGTTCACCCTTCAGAACCAATTCAATTCAGCAAAGTATTATTAAAGACTTACTGTGTGCCAGGTCCCATGGAGAAGAGAAAGCATCCGCTCACCCGCTGGCTGTTGAGGAGAGAGATACACACCTAAGCAGCTCTGCCCTAAAGCAGGCATCAGTGAGGGGAGCAAGGTAGGGGAGTGTGCCAGGGTGTGTGGGGCTACAGAGGTTTAGAGCAAACTGGGAGGCTCAGGGGATCCTCCTGGAGAAAGAGGGTAACTCCCAAGGAGCTCTGCCCAGAAGTGAGCTTTAGTTTTATGGATCTGTAAGGCTGCTATGGACTGGATTGTGTCCCACACCCCAAATTCATAGGTTGAAGCCCTAACCCACCATGTGACTGCACTGGAGAAAGGTCCTGTAAGGAGGTGATTAAGGTTATATGAGTTCTTAAGGGTAGAGCCCTGATCTGAAGGAACTGGTGTCCTTATAAAAGAGGAAGAGACACCAGAGCTCGCTCACTCTCTCCTCCTCAAACATTCATTCATTCATTCATTCAGCAGACTTTTCCAGGGGTCCTGTACTGAGGAGGTCTGATCAGACACCATCTGTTTCCTCCGTGTGTAGACATGTGGGAGGGGAGCACGGGGGTCCTCTGCAGGGGGCAATGGTGGAAGGCAAGTCTGGCTTCCTCTCTATGGAGAAAGAGCTAGTGTGGCAGGGCCCGTCTCCCCCCTCCCCCCCTCCCCACCGCCAGGGAGCAGCCTCCTTAGAAGACTCGATTTTCCTGGGGTTTGAGGTGGGGATGGAGTGAGTGGCGTGGACTGAAGGCAGGTGTGCTGCTCTGTACACGTCTAATTTCAGGCCCATCGAGAGGGAGTGATGGTGGCAGGTGCAGCCTCGGGAACCAGAAAGGGCCTGACACACCTTTGGACTGTGTAACAGAAGAGGAGATCCCATTGCTGTGCACCTGCAGGGCACCAGGTGCTAAGATAGGCGTTTAGCCCCCTGCTGAATCTGTATGGCTGGTGGGCTCTGAAGCGTGCAGGTTTGAATTTTGGCTCTGCCGCTGCTAGCCGAGACCCGTAGTAAATGATTTAACCTCTGAGTTTCCATTTGTCCTCACGTGTAAAATAGGGACCATAATAGTATCTACGTGGTGTTGTTAGAATTCAATATGAAATAATGTATGTGCAGTACTTAGCAAAGTACTTGGTTATTATAAAGTCTTAAATGGAAAAAAAAAAAGTAGAAATGGAAACTGCTATTACTGTTATCATTGTTGTTCTGGTTGTTATTTTACGGCACACAGCCTCAGAAAGGTACAGGAACCTGCCCAAGGCCACACATCCCAGGTGTGCCGGGCTCCACCCAGCCTCTTTTCTTCCCACTGGGCTGCCCTCCCTCATCTGACAGCCGTCACCCCCCTTTCTTGACAACCCTCTGGAAGCCGAAGGTCTCAGGGAGCCTCCCCAACAGATGAGAGATTTCTTTCGCCCTCACCTCGCCCCCGTACTGAGGAGGAGAGCCCCCCCAGAATGGAAACCGCTGGGTTGCACTCTGGCTCTTAACTCTTTCAAGATACCCCTGTTTGGGCCCCTGCGTGGGTGACAAGATGATGCATGAGGTCTGGCTAAGCAGCTTATTTGTCTGAGCTGGTGATGGCCTTTGTCCCAAGTTGGGTTAATGGTAAGGAGCAGTGTCTCTTTAAAGCCTGGACAATGGACAGGCTTCTCAGTTCACAGAACCACTCAGCAAATGGCCCGAGTCCCTCAGAGCTCAGGAGGCCTCTGCCCCTTCTGCTATCTGCTAACCCTGCTCTTCATCTTGTGATGGGCCGCCCTCACCTAGCAAGGAGGAGCACGCAGAATAATGGGGGTGAAAGACTCAAAGAGCATTCTAGGGACAAAGGACTCCAGAGGAGGAAGCTGAGATGGGGAGGGTACAAAGGATCATTTCTGACTTCCCACTCGCTCGGCCTGTGCTTTCCTAGCTCTGCGCCCCCAGGTGCATCAGGCCCAGTGACCTGACCGATTCTCCCAGCAGCCCCTTTCACCAATGAAACCTAACGCTGCGGATTACAGCTCAGGCGTCTTAGGCTGGCAGTCAGGACCTCCGAGAATCTATCCCTTTCCCTCCTTCTTGACCCTCTCTGACCCTCCCCCAACCCCCCACTCCAGTGAGGTCCGTCAGGCAGCCTTCACCACCTGCTTCAGCTGAAGCAGCTTCCTTCTGTCAGATGCCTGCATTTGCTTCTGAGTAAGATCCTCTTTAAAGAACACTTCTAATATGAAACCTGTTTTTTCAAAGTATGAAAACCACTGATTTAAATCAACCCTTTCCTTGTGTGAAGGGTGGCAGAGCTAGATTTGAAGCCAGGCCTTCTGAATCCCAGTCCTGACTTTTTCTTAGCGTATGGACTCATTGATTCATTCTACACAGATTTCTTTTTTTTTTTTTTTTTTTTTTTCTTTACATCTTTATTGGAGTTTAATTGCTTTACAATTGTGTGTTAGTTTCTGCTTTATAACAAAGCCAATCAGTTATACATATACATATGTTCCCATATCCCCTCCGTCTTGCGTCTCCCTCCCTCCCACCCTCCCTATGCCACCCCTCCAGGTGGTCACAAAGCACCGAGCTGATCTCCCTGTGTTACGCGGCTGCTTCCCACTAGCTATCTATTTTACATTTGGTAGTGTATATATGTCCATGCCACTCTCTCACTTTGTCACAGATTACCCTTCCCCCTCCCCATATCCTCAAGTGCATTCTCTAGTAGGTCTGTGTCTTTATTCCTGTCTTGCTCCTAGGTTCTTCATGACATTTTTTTTTCCTTAGATTCCATATATATGTGTTAGCATACGGTATTTGTTTTTCTTTTTCTGACTTACTTCACTCTGTATGACAGACTCTAGGTCCATCCATACCTCACTGCAAATAACTCAATTTCATTTCTTTTTATGGCTGAGTAATATTCCATTGTATATATGTGCCACATCTTCTTTATCCATTCATCTGATGATGGACACTTAGGTTGCTTCCATGTCCTGGCTATTGTAAATAGAGCTGCAATGAACATTTTGGTACATGACTCTTTTTGAATTATGGTTTTCTCAGGGTATATGCCCAGTAGTGGGATTGCTGGGTCATATGGTAGTTCTATATGTAGTTTTTTAAGGAACCTCCATACTGTTCTCCATAGTGGCTGTACCAATTCACATTCCTACCAGCAGTGCAAGAGTGTTCCCTTTTCTCCACACCCTCTCCTGCATTTATTGTTTCTAGATTTTTTGATGATAGCCATTCTGACTGGTGTGAGGTGACACCTCATTGTAGTTTTGATTTACATTTCTCTAATGATTAGTGATGTTGAGCATCCTTTCATGTGTTTGTTGGCAGTCTGTGTATCTTCTTTGGAGAAACGTCTATTTAGGTCTTCTGCCCATTTTTGGATTGGGTTGTTTGTTTTTTTTTTGTTATTGAGCTGCATGAGCTGCTTGTACACAGATTTCTTAAGCACCTACTATGTGCCAAGCATTGAGGTAGGCCTTGGAGTAAGACGTAAGACAAAGGTCACGCCCTCACAGAGGAACCCAAGCACTAACGTCGGTTCCTGCTGTGAGGGTTCAAGAATATACACTACCAAACGTAAGGTAGATAGCTAGTGGGAAGCAGCCGCATAGCACAGGGAGATCAGCTCGGTGCTTTGTGACCACCTAGAGGGGTGGGATAGGGAGGGTGGGAGGGAGGGAGACGCAAGAGGGAAGAGATATGGGAACATATGTATATGTATAACTGATTCACTTTGTTATAAAGCAGAAACTAACACACAATTGTAAAGCAATTATACCCCAATAAAGATGTTAAAAAAAAAAAAAAAGAATGCAAACGTGAGACGTGCCCGCTGACTTTGGCATGTAGATGGCTCCTGGTGACCTTGGTGAGGGCATTTTCAGGGTGTGGAGGCTAAAGCCAGAGGAGGATAGATGGGAGGTGAGAGGGCAGAAACAGTTCAGTTAACTGATTCTAACAGATTAGACTTTGTGTCACACATTGCTTACATGTTACAAAAGAAAAAGGTTCCTTTACAGTGGGGAGATCAGGAATCGTCACCTGAACAAGAGACCAAACTTCGTGGTTATTATCATAAAGTAATAAGAAGTCCGTTCCATCATGCGTGAGATGTACTTGCCTAAAATGTTTAACCTGAGTCTAATTATGAGAAAGCAACACATCCAGAATATAGGACAGTCTGTGGGGCAGCTGGCCTGGACTTTCAAAAAAGGTTAATATCTTGGGGGAAAAAAAAGGAAATAGAACAGTTGGGGTAGGTGGGAGGCTCCGCTAGATTAAAAGAGGCTAAAAAAAAGGTAACAGCCAAATGCAACACTTGAATCTTGATTGGATCCTAAGTTCTTTTTAAGGCTTTAAAAAAGGCATTTGGGGAAGAATTAGGGAATTTTTAAAATATGGCATGTATGTGTGCTAGGTGATATTATGGTATATAATTGTTCATTTTTCTCAGCTGTGATCATGATATTGTGGTTATATGGGAGAATATCCTTATTCCTAGGAGACGCACGCTGATGGAAAGTGTCTTGATGTCTGCAACTTTCAAATGGTCAGAAAAAATTTTTTATATATATAGTGAGAGATAAAGCCACATGGCCACATATTAACAATTGGCAGATTTAGGTGAAGAGTATATGGGTATTTTTATAGTGTCATTTCGACTTTTCTGTAGGGTTTAAAGTTATCAAAACAAAAAGTGGAGGAGATTTAACTTGGGTTGGGGAGAGATTAGACGATAGCAACTGAGTTTTTGGAAAGGATTCTTGGGATGGGTGACTTGTCGGCACTCTTTGTAGCAAGATTCCTTACCCCCTTTGGGAACTCAGAATACAGAAACCCTCTGAACCTTTACAGAAAATTGATAGTTTAGCAGTTGTGATAAAACAGGCCCTTCCTGGGCGTGGAGGGGACTTGCGCGAGGCGCTGGAGCCAGTGATGGGAACCACATTGGCCGGAGTGCGCGCAGCCGCGCCCCAGGACCGGCCCTTCTGTGCTGAGGCAGGACAACTGGAAGGAATTATGTGCCTTCATACTTGTTAAACTGCCTTGGCACTAGACGTGATCCTCGTAACCTGAGCTTTACGATGGCACCGCCATAGTTGAAGTTGGGCCAGCCTTGCCCCTGCACCCTCTCTGTCGGAGGTTTATAGCTGAAGCACAAAAGAGTTCAACGTGAGCTGCAACATGAAACACTCCTCCAGGTTGTAAAGGCAGACTTTTCTGTTTAAAGTTTTCTGGGGAGGCAGCGCTTAGGAATGAAACCTTTTCCATCTCCTTTTGCTTTTCCAGCCCTTGGCCAGGCTCCCAAACGCTCCACCCCCACCCCATTTCCCACCTTGAACCCAGACCACAATCCAGTCCAACACAGAAGCTGCTGAATCCTGTGGTTGGGAGGGTTCTGCTGTGGCCGGGAAGTCCTCCTGGTTTCTGAGTCTGAACCCCGAAGCTGTGTAGCCTTAGGCAAGTGGGTTACCCTCTCTGGGCTTCATCCTCTTGGCTATTTACAGACAACATTTATTACAGGGCTGCCCAGCCCATATAGGTGTGTGGTCACTGAGTGCATGGAGCCTGTACACACAGTAGGTGCTTCTATAAATATGGTGTTATTGATTACATCAGAGTATTTCAAATACGTAGAGATCTATAGCAAGTAGTTGTCTTATTTTGATCATGAAGAAAAGTGTATCCAGAATTACTCTTGTTTTTATCCAAAAGGTAGCCAAAGTACAGTTCTTAATGGAAGAGAAATCGTATGGAAAGTCACAGGAAAATAATTTGATTTTATCCTCTTATTAAGAGTTTTTTCGTAAAAGGGTGGATAGGCTTTGAGGTCAGATAGACCTGGGGTCAAATCCCAGTGACAGAGTGACCAGGCAGATTAGTCATCCACTCTGAGCCTTGGTCACTTCATCTGTGTAATAAGGTATAATAATACCAAATAAGGTATAATAATACCAACCTAGCTGGGTGAGCGAGGAATCAACATACTTTATGGAGAGCTCTCAGCCCGGCACCTAGCAAATAATGAGCATTCAGTGAACAGAGCTGCAATTAGTACTGAATCTGAGAAGAGCAGGAAGGCCCCTGACACCCAAACCTGCCTCTCAAGAGTTGTTCTTTTGTACCAGGAATGACAGATCAAGGGCAGCCAACTGACATCAAAAGCCCAAGCCCCACCCTGCAGACCTTCCAATGGATGATGAAAATGCACTGTGATTTCTGCCCTTTTGAAGCAGTCTCTTAGCCTATCCCTTCAAGCTACTGGTGGTTTGATGGGGCCGATGGGGCCGAGAGAACACTGAGGATGAGAAGGAGCTTTAATATGTTATTTCAGAGCCCCTTCTGATAGGGCAAGCTGGTCTGTTCAGAGCCTGGGTACCTAGACATGAATCAGGCAAGGGAGATAACCTTCCTTGGCCTGTTTCTTTTGGCCAGCACAGCTAGAGATGGGCAGGTGAGTGTGGGCCAGAATCAGGTTCCTTGCTTTTTATTTCTGCCTGAATCAGGATGGAGAGCCCCATACTGCTTCAGCATTGTAATTTGCATCACTACAGTGTCAGCCAGTTCATCCTAGGCAGGGTTTTACTTCCAATCCCAGCCCTGCCCCTCATTGGCCATGTGACACTGGAAAGTTACTCTACCTCCTTGGCCCTTACTTTCCTTATCTCTAAAGGAATTAAAACAACAACAACAACAACACCCTGTTCTGCCGGCCTCTGCAGCCTGTCATGTGGCTCCTAGGATATAAGGCACATGGAAGCGTGAGTGCTGCACAAAGGGAGGTCTAAGGAAGGCAGCCCCAGGAGCGTTCTCTCAAGCCAGGAGGATCACTCGGCATTTTCCCAAAAGGCTACATGAAAACAGAGGACGTTATTACTAAAATACTTGGTAAATTGAATATTTAGTAAATGGGAACATTGTAAATACAGAATAAGAGATAAAGAAAGCTAGTATTTACTTCCATCTGCTACCCTTAATTTATTCTGGTTTTAGCATCTGGATCCTTGACTGTGCATTTTTGCACATTGAAGTAGCACACCCGGATTGTCAAGACCTCCAAACAGGTCATCATCTACAGTATCACTAAAGATCTAGATATCTTTCTCTACTAGAAAAAAAAAAACTGGTTTTCAAATATGCCTTGAAGATCACCATCCCTCTGGACAGGTGAGGATTTATGACAGGCAGTTAAATGATGTGTATTTGCTGAATGTGTATTTCTCCTACTGAAGCAGAGGAAGTCGTATGTAAAAACGGCAGGTGAGGGTAGAAAGGGGCTGGACTTGTTTCCTGCTTCTTTGCAGGTTGGGTTGAATGGTTCCAATCTCTGCATCCCTTGGGATAAGAGTCTGTTGCTCACACCACTCCCAACCCCTCACCCCCTCATTAGGGTTCCTTTCCTTTTCTGTCTCCGTCTTTCAAGAGTCAAGGTCCTTCTTGGATTGGAAGCTTTAGAACATGCCTTTTCCAGGACGAAAAAATTGCCTAAAAATTGAGGTGTGAAGTCACCCCCTTCCTTGGGGCCTCCCGCCCCAGCTTGGGAGCTGCCGCCTGGGGACTGGGAACAGCTGAGTGTTTGTTGTCTGAAAGGTACACACTCATTAAGGATCTTAAGCTAAGGTCCCCTTTGGGGGGCTAGGAGCAGATGCAGATTTCTGGGGTGGGAAGAAATTGTCTGTCCTCGAGACCCTCACAGGCTCTTGTGCCAACTCTTGAGGGGAGAGTTTCATCAGGTTTAAAAGTCTGCTCGGAACTCCCAGTGCACCTTGAAGGCCCCGTGTACTTTCAGCCTTACAGGGATTCTCTTGGAAAGACACAGGCTTTTGAGGAAGGGCACAGATGTTGGAGCCAGCCAGCACTGGCCTCACATTACAGCTTCTCCAACGTCTAGCCGCATAGCACTGGACGATCTGTCCCCCTCTCTGAGCCTTATTTTTGTCTTTCGTAAAATAGGGGTAATAGTTCTTACCTCAGGGAGCAGGGGTGCAGTTGGCAGGACTGAGTTAGGTAGTATTTGTGGACATATGAGCAGGCATCCTGGTGCATGGGAGACACAAGAATGAGTCGGTCCTTCCTTTCACCCGCGGGATCCCAGAGGATCAGCTCCCCTGAGTACGGCCCGCAGAGTTCGCCCTCGTGAGCAAATACGGGATTTGAGAAAGGGGAGGCGGATCAGCCTTTGCACTAGAGCAGTGCCAGCCGGTGAGGCCTGGCTCTCCGTCGCCTCGCCCCAGGGCTAACGCCACGCCTGTCCATGTTTAAAAGACCTCGTCACCCCGAGTCTCACCACCACTCAGGAATGGGAATAACGGCTTCACGGGATCGTCCTGGGGACCCACTGAGATCGCATGTACGGAAGCATCAGCACAGTGCAGGCATGTAGTAGATGCTCAGGAAATGCTGAATCTTAACAGCAAGAAATCTGGTTCAAGACAGGCCAAGAATGTAGTCTGTGTTCTGTCGGAGTCAACTCCCCACCGGCTTCAGGGACAGCTTTGTGAGGTGAGAATGAGTCAGGGCAGCCTCGGGCTGCGGGGAGAGCCTACTCTGGAGTGTACGGCACACTGGGGTGGCCACCAAGAGCCAAGTGGTTTGTTTTCCTCTGGCCGCCCTGCCCCAGCAGCTGCTTCAAATGGGGTCCCAGCGGGCACCCTGCCAGGGCTCACCTTCCTGCCTCCCAGCCCTGAGGCCAGGCTGCCTTCAAGTCACCTCCCAGTGGGTGTTGCCAAGCCCCGAACAGAACAGCCTACCCTCACCCTCCACTGCTGGCAGCCGGCTCAAGTGTCTTAGGCAGGTCCCCAGGCCTTGGCATGTCGGCCCATCTGCCAGCTCTGCAGTGTGCCACTTTCCTGTTCCTCAAGCACACCTGGCCCCTCTCACAGCTCTGCATTTTTCTGCAGGAGCTCCTTTGCCAGGCACACGTGGTGCTAAGTGCTTTCACGGGTCTGGTCTCGTTTACTCATCACAGCGAGTCTGGGAGGCCAGCATTATGCCCTCTTCACAGGTGAGGCAACTGAGGCTCAGAGGGATCAAGCAGTTTGCCTCCGGTCAGGCAGTGAGCAAGTGGCAAGCCCGCAGGGGTCTGGGGCCAGAGCTCATGTCTTTGCAGCCACCACACCAAGGGCTCCCGGCAAGAGCGTCATGGCTCCCGTGGCTGGAGGGGACACGCCTGCCCAGGCACTCCCAGTGCAGCGTGTGTGTTCAGTCTTTCACTTGACAAAGTGAGGCAATTTGTCGGGACCTTTTGGTAACTCTTTGGCAAAGGGGCTCAGGTGAAGATAGCTTGTGGCTTTAACAGACCGTGGCTTGAGGGTGCTATTTCTGGTGCTGGGACCGGAGAAAGAAGAGAAAGCAGCTGTAGAGATTGGGGTAAGTGCTTGGCTTGTCAGAAAGGTAATCTCCCCACACCTGTGCCCTGGAAACACAATCCAGTGCTCTGAGATGCACTTCCATCTGTCACCAGGGTGTCCCCGGGGCGACCTGCCCGACTGTATCCAAGCTGGTGGGGCTCGTGTTACAGGGCTCCTTCTGGGGGGGGGGGCCTTGAGTCCCAACAATGCTTGTTTGTCCTTTGGAACTGCCATCTCCCAGGAGGAATGTTAATGGGACCTCGAATGGAGGGGGGATGGGAGGGAGACAAGACTAACTTCAGCCCGAGCCCCCTCTCAGGTCAGCCTCCTGAGTGAGCTCATCCAAGCTTGTCTGCTGTCCTTCCAAGAGGCACTTAAATCAGCTCCTGGAAAGAGGATTCATCCTGTGCTTTTGCCAGGCCAGACTCTACTCTTAAGGGGGCGGGGGTGGGGTGAGGGTCTGTTTACCCTGGGGCTTAGTCTACCCCTTAGCAGAGCTTACAGCTAACTGAGAAATAGTTTCAAAAGCAGAAAGACTGACGACAACTTGGCTGTCCAAGAACAGAAAGTTGGTGACATAGCATTGTCTTCTGTCCATACGACAAAGTTTTAATAGCCGTTGAAATCATGTTTTCAAATAATATTAAAGATGTGAAAAGACTCTAATCGTGTAACATTAAGTGGGAAAAAAGTTGGCTAGAAAACTGTATTTACAGTCTGAACCTAATTTGATAAGTATATGTTTACGTACGTATAAGAAAAGACTAGAAGGAAATAGACCAGGGAGTGTTAACAGTGGTTATTTCGAAGTGTTCTCGTTGTGATAGATTTTTGTTTTTTTCCTTTATACTTTTCTCCTTTATGCATACATTTTCTAGTGAAAATGTTATTTTAGAGTCAAAAGAAAATGAACTTCTTTGACTCCCAGTTTATAGCTGACGTTGTGCCAGGTGCTGCGGATAAGAGATTTAGAGGAACCTAGCCCGTACCCTTTATGAGCTCATAGCCTCACAGGGCATAAAAATATATAAGCAGATTTTTTTAAAGAATGTTTTTAACAAAGACATCAGCAACAACAACGGTTTTTAAAATTAATATTTTATTTATTCGGTTGCACCGCATCTTAGTTGTGGCAGGCAGGCCCCTGAGTTGTGGCATGCGTGTGGGCTCTAGTTCCCTGACCAGGGATCAAACCCGTGCCCCCTGCACTGGGAGTGTGGAGTCTTAACCACTGCGCCACCAGGGAAGTCCCAACAACAGCAATTATAATGACACATTTGTTAAGTGCTATGGAATGTTCTAAATGCCTTATGTATATTTACACTTAAACCTTGCAACTCCATGAAGCAGGTAGTTATTAACCCATTTTACTGATAGTACAGGCTGCTGTGGGAACAGAGAGATTAATTGTCTTGGGGGGGCGGGGCCAGGGAGGCTGCAGTCAAGAATTGGCACTTGTGCTCTTACAGGATAAACATGAGTTCTCCAGGCAGACAGAGCAGGGAAAGGTTTTTCGGGTACAGAGGACACCATGAACAAAGGCACAAGGGGAGGAAAGAGCAAGACATCGTTATGGAGTGGCTAACACCACACTCCTTCCTCCCCAAAGAGGAGCTGGAAAGACCTTCGGGGCCACTGTGTGAAGGGCATAGAGGATCATGCTGAAAAGTCTGAGCGTAATTCCATTAGGCAGTGGTGAGCCATTGAGGAGCCCTGACATGGTCAGCTCTGCACTGGAGACGATTCTGGCTTCTTAAACCCCGTGAAAAGCTCAGTCATATGTAGAGAGAGAGGTGTTCCTCTGGAGGCTGAGTGTTGCAGGAAGTTTCATCTCCGTTCCAGCTGAGGTAGAAGAGAAGGAGAAAGGAAACAGTGGGGGCCATGAAATGTGTGATTTTCTTTTACCCTTATCTGCTTGTAGACAGTCACTGCAGCCATGTGGACTCCAGCCCCAAGATGAGAGACGTATGTGCACAGAAATGTGTTTACCATCTAGACAGGGGCAAGGTGTTAGCACCAGAAGGGAGAATTGAGAATTCCAAATAGACTTTTAGTTCCGAATGAAATTTCTGTGCTTAATTAGCCCCAAACACTTCTGTCTTTGCCATAAAAAACAAGGAAAAGTCTTGTGTGGCAATGCTATGAGTACTTATAGTCCAAGCTCGGTTAGAGCTACATCTAGTACAGAAGTCTCCAAACCCCTCATCACAGATCTGAAAGTGCTGGAAAGCTGGGGCACCCTCCTTGTTCCCTTTACCATGGCTTTAGCTAACGCAGGGGTCACCAGGTAATGCTCTGCTGTGCTTGTCCACAAGGGTTCTGCTTGCTGCAGAAGACACAATCAGAATGATATGTTATCAGGATTGTCTCTTATTCTAACATTGCCCTTCTTATGGAAATATCCCTTTTTCAGTGACACAGTGACGAGCAGGTTCTGTTATATTTGTTTTTGACTTTTTTTTTTTAACTTTACTATGAAATGCAAAAGTCTGGGAACTACTGAGCGTTTGTACCTAATTGATCTATACTTAGTGTCAGGTTCTGGGAAAGATGCGAAGTTGAATCAGACATGGACGTGGCTCTTGAAGACATGATCATGAGTGGTAATCCAAGGTGGGAAGTGATGAGTAGCATTTAGAAAAGGCTGGATGTTATCACGGGGGAGATACTGGGGGAAAGTACACAGGAACTCTGTTCCATTTTCATAACTTGTAGGTAAATCCAAAATTATTTCAAAATAAAAAGTTTTTTAAAAGGCTAGGGCCTACGGTGAATGGTCAGGGGGTCAGAGGGTAGATAATAGGAAGGAGTCACCTGTGGTTGTCATTTAAAGCTGCATGAAGGAGTATCTTGACCATCAAGCTCGAGTTCACACTTAACTCTTTAGAAAGTATGGAGCCATGGAGGGTTTTTGATTAAGGGTGATCAACTGATAATCAGACACTGACCAGTTGTAAAGAAGTGAGCCTGGAGGCAGTTGCAATGACCCAGATGGGAGAGGATCATCTTTAAAAGTATCCCAAAGAGAACTAGCTCTGCGGGGTGTTCATAGGTGCTACTTGAAAGAGGGGTTCCATGGACAAAGAAATATGAACAATGTTAAAGAGATGCCTTACTGCAGGAGTTCTCAGAGCCATTAACTTGATAATGTGCCCTGTGACTCTCTAAAGAGAGAAGTTTCCCAGTGTTTCCCAAAGCTTTTTGACCATGGAACCCTCTTAAATTCTCACAGGACTTGTATTCAGAAAAAAGCCCTTCAGGGAATACTGGCTGGCATTGAAAATGAGAGGAGCACGTATTTGTAGCACAATCCCTACGTACTTCTGTATTCTGCAGACTGGAAACCATGGCCTAAACATACTCAGATCCTTTTGCACTGGGGCATTGAGTGCCCCCGAGAACTCCCCTTCCTTCTCCAGCTGTCTGAGCCTGGGGGCTCGGGCATGTCTGGGGTCACCGCCCTTCCCGATGCACGGGAGGCTCTTCTGTAGGCTCCGTAACAATGGGAGAACAATAATATCATAGATGCCTAGGACACATTTCCAACCCAATTTCTAAAAATTGCAGGAATGAGGGGCTTCCCTGGTGGCGCAGTGGTTGGGAGTCTGCCTGCCGATGCAGGGGACGTGGGTTGGTGCCCCGGTCCGGGAAAATCCCACATGCCGCAGAGCGGCTGGGCCCGTGAGCCATGGCCGCTGAGCCTGCGCGTCCGGAGCCTGTGCTCCGCAACGGGAGAGGCCACAACGGTGAGAGGCCCGCGTATCGCAAAAAAAAAAAAAAAAAAAAAAAAAAAAAAAAAAACTGCAGGAATGAGAAATCATTTGATGTTTTTGTAAGAAGGGAAGCATTTTTGAAGGATTCTTTAAATGTTATTTTCTAATTAAGTCCCTTAATCAACCTCTTTTTTTGCATTTGAATGAACAAATGTGTTAGTTTTTCCTCCTCCTCCCTCTTATAAATGAACTCCACCTTGACTTTGACCTGTGTGCTGTAATTAGTTACTGTGGTCTCTCCTCCTTGCCCAGCCCCCTCCTCACTCTACCTTGTGGTTGGCTGGAGCTTGCCGATCACTGAAATGCTCAAGTTATACGGCATTTTCACGATAGTTCGTTAAGCCCTCCGATTTTGTCACATCTACTAGTCTCTACCAGTTGTTTGACCTTCAGCAAGTTATTCAGCCTCTCTGAGCATGGCTTTCTTACCTTTGGTATGGGAGGAGCAATTCCCACCTCCCAGAGCTAGTGCAGAAGAGTGCTGGGCATATAGTATGTTTGGGTACTTGGTAAATATTCCTTCTGATAGTCTCTTTCCAGTGATTAGCGTTGTACTCTTCACTTCGCAATTCCTCAGAGGTGCTTGTTGAGTGAACGCAGGTACCCGCACACGGCAGCTGCTAGCCTAACAAGGATGTTAATTAAGGGGCGAATCGTACCCTTTAAGATCGTTATATATTCTGGTTTCGGTCTTCCTTTCAATAAAAACACTTAACTTGGTGATAATACAACCCTGAGAGGTAGGTGTTATTGCTCCCATTTTATAAACTTGGAAAACAAGGTTCAAAGTGAAGCTATATGAAAATTCAGATCTTTCTGATTCCTAAGTCCACGTCCTTTAACATTGCACCAGGAGTGATAAGATCCATTCTTCCTTTCACTCATACAGTCTACTCAGCAGTTATCGACATGTGCTGGGGTGCCAGACAGAAGACACATTCCAGCCCCACCAAGAACTCACCTTCTAGTTGAAAGAGATGAAACATGTGCAAGGACCTTACAAGGCAGCCTGATAACACCTCATTTATCCCTCACTGGGGAATGAGCTGTTACATTAAGTGCATTTTACAGATGGAGCCACAGAGCTTTAACTCAAAGGGGCCTTAGAGATCTCATTGCAAAACCCCATTTTATTTTAAGGGGAAGAAATGCTCAAGGACACGGGGTGACCTGCTCGAGTGGCCTCGTCACGACTATTGTCAAACCAAGATGAGAACCCAGACCTTCTGACTTCCAGCCTAGGACTTTAAAAATATGTTGACAGGTTTCTTAAAACAGGGTCTGTATTTCTTTGGACTTGGTGTCAAGTGGCTGGTTCCCATCTTAGACTCTTCTGCATGTCTTGGGATCATAATCAGCGTTATAACACTAGGCTAGGATGGAGCCATTCCTTTGAACCCGCAGATGTCTGCTGCAGTCCCTTTACCCAACCTCATCAGGGCATTTTCAACCCTCAGAAGCACTGTCCTGGTTTTCTTTATACACACACACACACACACACACACACACACACACACACTCATAAAATTGAACAAACTCTGGGAGCTTTATAGTTAGACTTTTACTTGGCTAATTAGTTGTAGTCAGTTACTTCATTGCTCTGAGCCTACTTCCTTACCTGTAAATGGGCCCAGTGCAGTAACCTATCTCATGGGATTGTCAGACAAGGAGTAAAAGGTGCCTGGAACGTAAGAGGTGCTCACCTCCCTCCTTTCCCTTCCTTTCTTCCAAGGGTTCAAGAAACTCTTAAAAGTTGCACACTTCCTCACCTGCAGAGTGCACAGCAATAATGAGATAGAACCAAAATAAATGTTGGCTGTGAAACACAACCGCCTCCTGAGTAGTGAATCAAACGTTCCTCTGCTCCAGAAAAGCACGTATAACATGTCTCGTTTCTTCCTCCCAGGACAATAAAGAAGGCTTTAACACAGGGCATAATTCATATCATCTCCAGATCTTGGGCCGTAGCACCTCATGAAAACTATTAACACATCTCCCACCGCCTCCTTTATGAATGCGCATAAAAGCAGATCAGGTGAGGCACTCTAGATAATCGCTGAATCCCCCAAGCATGTGAAATTTGACCTGATGTGAAGCAATTGTTTTAAATTCACTCTGGGAAGAGAGAAAGCCTCTGGGTGATAGGCATAAGCACGCTTAATCGCACTCGGCGTGGATTCCATAGACTTGGAGGGAAGGATGTTACCACTGGAAGGATGGCCCAGGTCTGCTAGTCTAACCCCTAAAAAGGTAAAGATACTGAGGCCTGGAGAGGGGTCGAGATTTCCCCCCAAGACAGAGTCTGGCACAGATCCCAGGGGACTCTTGTTTTCCTGAGGCCCCTCTGCTCACCTCATGGTAAAACAATAAGGAGCAATAATCGAGATCTTCTTGTGGATTTTGTTTGTGCCTTTGCCCTACGGCGTTGTCTCCCCCTTTTAAAATGAGTGTGTCAGACTCGAAGATTCTAAGATTTGGTGGGTCTGTGGGAGATGAATAAATGAATATGTGTGTGAGCGGAGTGGCACCAGAGCCCCTGTGTCGTGACCGCAGCCCTGATTTGTGTTTTTGCAGACTCTCCTCCTGCAGCATCTCCTCAGCCCCCTTTCTTGGCCTTTATTGGTACCAGCTGGCCTTGTCCTGAGGAGCCACCCTCCTTACATCCTGGGCTGCTCTCCCTGGCACACAGCCTGCCCTGAGTACTTGCCTAAGCGATGGGTATGTTTTAAATTCCCAAGAGTAACTCAGACAGAAGTCAGGTCTAATTCCCAGTGCATCTTTGCACCAGGAGACCAGCAAGCCCATCTTGTCCCGTTTCCCTTTGCCCAGGAAGGTGTTTTGAACTTGGATCTACAGTCGGGAAACAGAAATGACCAAATGTCAGGGGGCCCTGAGCTCTTTACGAAGCAAGGAAGGGAAGAGGGGAGCTCACGTTTATCGAGCACCTGCCAGGAGCAACATGTGTTCTTTTCCAGAGGCAGGCATTCCTCCCTTCATTCTCCAGAAACTGAGGCCTGGGTACATGGGTGAGACCCTCGGCTTACACACGCGTGGCCCTCTGGCTGCCAGTTCGGGTCCGCCCGCCCGCCTGCCACGCTGCCTTACGCTACAGCCCTGCGGCCAACTTCTTTGGCCTCCCAGTGCTTCTGAGATTTCAACTTAACCAACCAGGAGCAGTGTTCTCTAGGTTAGATGTTGCAAAATCTCATCGGCATTCAATGTGGTTGGGTGTTTAAGTGTATTTTGATGTCTTGCCTGGGGCCTGAATAAAAGTTACAAGCAGCACTGAAGCCCAAACCAAGCAAGAAAAGGTGGGCAGCCCACCTTGTAACCTTAGCTAATCTTTAATTATGCCTTAATTGAGGACCTATGAAGTAGATTAAGACTAATAATATGTTGAGTTCATGCAGCATTTTAATTTCCCAGACTCCTTCACGAGTATTATAGTAGTAACTGCTGCTATTCACTGAGCCCCAGCTGGGTGCCCGGTACTGTGTGAAGTTCTTTATATGCGCTCTTTCATTTCTCTCCTCAACCTTTTCAGGGAAGTGTTACCCTCTTCTTACAAATGTGGAAACTGACTCTCCCTTGTCCAGAGGAGAAGCTGTGGGTAGCCTCTTGCCCCAGACACAGTCAGACTGACTCTCCCTTGTCCAGAGGAGAAGCTCTGGGTAGGCTCTTGCCCCAGACGCAATCAGGAGGCCTATGCCATGGTGCGCTGGCTTCTCATTTATACACGGTGCTGCCTGTGGTGACAACGGCTAACTTTTCCCGAGTACTTTCTACGTGCCAGGCAGCCTACTAAGTGCTTTACAGAATTATTTGCTAAATCCTCCTGGAACCCAAGAGGTAGGTATTGCTTTTATCGTTGCCACTTGTAAAGAAACTAAAGCACAGAGGTCTGATACGCTGCCTGGCTTCCATAGTTTGGAAGGAGTGGAATTCACATCCAGCCTAGGCTGGAATCCTGGTCTGATTTCAGAACCCATATACTACCATTCCACACTGTGGCTTTACCCCTTAGCAGCACAGGGACCCTGGGCCAGTCACTTAACCAGATGGTCTGTGATGGGAACAATGATACCTCCTTCACTGGATGTATGTAGGATTAAATAAGATCACGGTTTGCCAAAAGCCAGCGGGTGTTAATAAATGTCTCTTTCATTCCTTCGTTCGTTCCTTCCTTATGGGATCAGTAACCAGTAATTATTTATATTTTATATAAATAATTTATATAAATTTATATTTTAGATGCTTTGATGCAAATGCAGTACCTACTACTTGTTTTCTTCGGCACATCTTTTCTTTTTAACGACTGCGAAAACTCTTGCTTTAGGCTGCGTGTTTTAGAGTCAGACAACCCCCTGGCCCCGGCCGACTCCTTTCTTACCATGCCTCCTTTCAGGGCTGTGGATATCTTTTCTTTTTAATATGTATTGGGGCCTCTGTTAGGACTCAGTACTGGCTTCTGGAAAAAGAATTAGAGAGAGAGAGAGAGAGAGAGAAAAGAAAAAACCTTGCAAGCCACATGGGGAAATCATGGGCAAGGCACTTCTCCACAACCTGCTTTGTAATTTTCTTCATGCCTGGTGGGCATTGGGAATCCATGTAGAGCTGGCACCTTTTTGGCTGCTGAAAAAGTGCCCTAACCTCCCTAAAAGGGAGGGTTAACAGGCTGGGGGAGAGTTGCTGGCGGCCATCAAAATGATGAAGTGAAATTTTAAATTACATTAGATGTTTGCTTAAGGAACAACAGATGAGGCCCTGTGGATTGTCAGATCCTCTTGGCAACACTGCAAAATGAAAGCATAACCATTTGGAACCCTTCCCCTGGACCGTATGAAGTCTGGGCCGAAAAGATGACCTTTTAACGATAGCTTCCTGCCTCTGAAGGGTTAGAGTGTGTTGAATTTTTCTTTGCTAAAGGCCTGGTTTTAATCATCGCCACAGTCAGGAGAAAGGGCTCTTACCACACTGTTCACTTTTTTAAATATCCGAGATGTTTTTCGAGTTTACAGTCAAGATTTTTTTGGATAAGGTTCCTGTCCTTTTCCTGGTAATCTTTAGAGTATGGCCTTTGTCACAATCAACAGCATTCTCCGAGAACCTGCTGTGACCCAGGCAACTTCACAGAGGTGTGTGAATCTAATCTTCCCAAAGATCCTGGCACTGAGGCTTTGTAGTTTTCTTATTTTATAGATGAACAAACTGAGGCTCAGAGAGGTTAAGTCATTGTAAAGATGACACACAGCTAATGGATGAGTAACACACCGCACTAGATGCTCACTGATAGTCCCTCTAGAATTTTTCCCCTGGGGAACGCCAGCTCAGCAGGCACTTCTGCAGTATGCAGAAGCCAGGCCCTCTCTGTAAAGCCCTCAGGGTAAAATTAAGATTAATAATCCTGGACAGAGGCACAGAGTTGTGCCATCTAAGTTGTTCAGTCTTTCTGTCCCCCACCCTCACCCCACAAATGCAGTGGGTCCTGTTCTGTCCAGAATCTCAATTTAATTAGTCTTCAAAGAAAGCTGGTAATACGGGCTCCCGGCAGAGCAGCCTTTGTTCTCAATGTTTGGTGGCTAAAAAAGGCACATTTCGTACCAAAACGACAGTCTGGGGGTGGTGAACTTTTGACACAAGGAGAATAATTCCTTCAAGAGAAAATCTACAGCCACCTGAAGCTTGGCTTGGCTGTATTTATGCAAATCAGCCTCAGCTGGACATTATCAACTATTGTAACAGGGTCTCCACTTTACCTCCTCCCCCAGGGGCCCTGATCCTCAACTTAAGCCTTACGTTTCCATAGTAAAGGCCACCGTCTCCCATTTCATCACTTACTCTCCAAGAACCGTTTAAAGACCCAGGCAGCCCCTTTGTGGGAGGATTTCCCTGGACCCCCTTCTCTGGCCCTCTCTCCCTCTGGTCTCTTCTGAACCTGCTGTTTTTTCCAAGGGAGAGATTGAATCTGTTGCAAGGAGCTGTGTAATTAAACTTTCCCCCTCCTGCCTCTAAAGTTGCTGGAGACTCCTTTTGACCTCTCCTTGGCGATGCCTAATCACTGTGATTTAGCAGATTCTGTAATTACCTGCCACACGGGGAAGCACTTTGATTGCTGTTTCTTTGTCCTGCCTGTTTCAACCTCAGCCGAGGGCGAGTTTACCCTCCGTGAATCTCTGGAATATGCCACAGGAAGGCAGAGTGATCTGAATTTACAGGCAGCCTTGGAAGGGGCCAGATTTATGGGCAAATGGGGCCAAAGGTGTGGGTAATGAGCATTCTAAGGCTGAGATTCTTTTCTGCTTGAGGCTGCAGGTGTAGACAGGCACCTGCAAGGGCACTGACCCGGCTGGTGCTTACGCGCCAGGCCTCGCCCATCAGCTTCACAGTTGGCGCTGCTCTCAACCTCTGGGCAGGTGAATTTTTCATTCTGCAAGTGGCAGACACAAAAATGTAGGAAGAGGCTAATACCACCATACTGGGCAAAGGTGGCCATTATCTCCACCTTGCTGATGAGAAAAGTGACCCTAAGCCCTTCCAGCTTATAAGTGACGGAACCTGGGTTCAAACCAAAGCCCACTCCACCCAGCCGGTGCTCCCTCGTGGGTGCCTGTCCTTGTGCTGAGTACCTCTCATATTTTCTTGTTTAAGCCTTACAACAATAATTTATTATAATTATATACCAGGTTTAATTATTTCCATTAATTATGTGGAAAACAGAATTCATTTTCATAATGGAAATTATGCAATGGGTACAAAGTCACACAGCCAGCCAACAGGAGAGTTGGTATTTCAATGTGTGTGGATCTGATTCCAAAGGCCACACGGTAACCCTCACATTTTACTCCTTCCTTTATTATGTAGTGAGTTCTCGTGTATTCTGAGATACGTTTCAAGGCTATGAATCCTTCCTGTCAAGCCCCTTTGCAGATTTTGGAACTATGTGCACACCATGTTAATTGTTTTAGCTTTATTACTTACATATCCAAGTAGTTGAGCGTTGTTACATTAAATATTAGTGACAGAGTGGTGTTTTTCCTCCCAGGCTAGGGAAAAAGTCCTCTTTGCTTCTTTTTTTTTTTTTTTTTTTTTTTTTTGGCTGCGTTGGGTCTTCGATGCTGCGCAGAGGCTTGTTCTAGTTGCAGCGAGCGGAGGGGCTAGTCTTTGTTGCAGTGGGCGGGCTTAGTTCCTCCGCGGCACGTGGGGTCTTCCCCAACCAGGGCTCAAACCCGTGTCCCCTGCCTTGGCAGGCAGATTCTTAACCACTGCGCCACCAGGGAAGTCCCCTCTTTGCTTCTTAAAGCATAATGTTGCCCTCTTGAAACTTTCCAGCTAGGTGGGGGTGATAGCCGCAGCTGCAGGCCTTGCGTCTTCCTGGGCCTCCCAGTCTCCTGCCTGGAAACGGTTGCAAGGCATGCAGCTTCAGCAGAAGGGACGGCTGAAGGCCCAGGGGCTGCTCTGTTTGTAGGGCTGCAGAGGAGGGATCCGGTCCTGGGCCTCAGCCCTCTGCTTGCTGAGAAGCGTGTGGGTGGGTGGTGGTGGTGATGGTGCGGGCCTGAGGGAAGGCGGCCGCGGCATCCCAGGACGCTGTTTTTAGAGGGCAGCCACCAGTGGGCCGGGAGGTGTAAGTTTAGTGCTTTCCTGGGAGAGGCTTTAGTGATCTCAGGGAGTTGGAAATGAAAGCTCTGGCTATCACTGAGGGTTGCTTTGAGTTAAGTGCGATTAAGAGAGAGAGAAAGCAGGACTGTTTTTTTTCTCCCTTCTGGGATGGAAGGGAAGCTGAGCCTGATTGAGTGCCAACTCTCTGATAGGCTCTGTGCTTTGACGTGGTTCCTGACTTGAAGGACACTGATAGCAGAAGTTGGCAGAAACCTTTATACATATCTTCTAAGCCTTAAAAATGCTGAGCCCTTTGGCTTAACACAGGAGCCCTGTAAGTGTCTGTCCTGCATGAGTGGTCCAGTAAGCACTTGAAAGACACTCGTACATCCTGCATTATGGGTAAAAGCTCCTTTAGGAGAAACCTCTCGAAACCACATTAGCCACTATTCAAATCCCATCCCTTCCCCCAAAATATTGCTCTTTATATTTTTGATCCGTATAAACTTTTTCTCCATTTACATCCTTTACCTTACAATGTTCTAAGGTTTCTTGAGGTTACGGAGTGGTGTCGAGCCAGCTACTTTCCTTACAAATTTTGTTGGTTTTTTTCTAACATAAATGTAATACACCATTGGTTCTTTTCTTGGAGAGCAGACGAATAAATTCCTACGCAATCCCTATAGACAAAGAGAATATATCAGTAAAAACAACAGCACACAGCAGCTTGCAAACAACTTTAACACTAAATCAATTCCTTTGCCAGTAGCCACAATGCACACAAGCAAATAATTCATCAGAAATGAGCTCCAAGCACACAGTAAATCATCCATGTGAAGGAATTCCAACATCACGCTCACGCATGGACTAAAAGCAAATGCGTCACTGAATCTTAGTGCACGGCGAACCAAAAAATGTGAATGGTTTATAGGAAAAACATATTTTGGTGAACATCAGTGCTTTATAACAAGCAGCAAAAATGTGCAGTATCATAAAGATTTTCATCTTTATTCCCCAATAATAAAGAAAATCATCATTGGCAAAGCCAGGTAGCTCAGCATTTCCAGAGTCTTCAAAAGCCCATGTTACTGATGGATTCCGGATGATTCTCGTAATTACTGGTGTGCACAATGTAAGAAAGCAAGTTATCTCGATCTGCCGGGTACCACCCTGCAGCTCTGTTCACTGTGTCCTTTCTCAAAGTGTAACTTTAGCATCAAACCTCCTGTTAAAGCTATTCCTCTGTGGCTTTTTTAAAAACTTAATTTGTAGTCATTCTTAATACGTACACAAGATCTTTAAAGGTAAATTTTAGTAAATTGTTTGTAATAAAAAAGCAGCAGTCCCTTGCCCCAGCTCTCTCCACTGCCAGGCCCCACTCTGCAGCAGACAGCAACTCTGATCTCTTCCAGTTGTTTCCCCTGCTCTTTATCTCCGTGTTTCTAAATTAAGTACCTGTAGTGGTATTTCTTCATTTATCAATTTAAGCTACTATCTGTTGACTTCCTGCAATGGAAGAACTCCCCCTCACTACCTACTCTCTTGCTTTTCCTCTCTCCACAATCCTAATATGATGGTTATAATCATTTTTGGTTAAATATGTAGTCATTGGTTATACAGTTACGATTATTTAAAATATGGGCTTTTCGTTTTTGTTTCTTTTGCTCCTGAGCCAAGTAGTGTGCCATAACCATCCCTCCTTTCTTTGCATGCCTTTATTTTTCTTGGAGTTGTTGACTGCCTTTCTTTTATTGCCTTTTTGAGAAATGGCAAGTGGTTCATTGTGGCTAAGGGATGTGATGACAGATGAGGCTGTAAAAGGGACCAGATCTTAAAGAACCTCGAATGCCAGGCTGAAGAACTTGGACTTTATCTTGAAGAGAACAAGGAGCCACGGAAGGACTTTAGGCAGGGAAATGACCTTCTGGAACATTCCTCTGATGGCTGTGTGAGAGAACCACATAGAAACAGTTTTCAAACTGACATGGACGTATGTTGGAAAGCATCCACATGCTCACCATCTTTCCAGCATAACTGGTGCCATCTTTGGGCAGATCCCACACTTGGATAGGTGTTTGTCAAGTGACTAACAGACTCCAGTTCTCCTGCATTTTCCTTCCCCGCATATACCAATACATTGTCAGGAAGAATAAAAATAATCTCCCTGGCTGTCCCCAATTGGAATTTCCCGAGATTCACTTGGAACTCTCCACTCGTAAAGTGGTCCAAGTTGTGGGCAACAGGGAAACTATTCCTCCCCACTCCCCCTGACACCCACTTTTTAAAAAAGTAATAATAGCTCAAATGCTGATGGATGGAATTTGTGCATCACCCATCACCAATGAATTATAATTTATTCTACACCCAAAATGCAGCTCTTAAGCTGAAATCATGCACATCGCAGCTCTTAAGCTGAAGTCACACACGTCTCAGTGGTGCTTTTTGCTTTATTTTGTTTTGTTGGGGGAGAAAGAAAGAAAGGCTGGAAGTAGTCAAGAGAACGAATAATCCAGAATAAGAATTAAGATTGGAAGGTTACTTAAATAAGAATAGAAACTAAGGTTTGTATCGGTGGCAGTGGGTATGAAATTATTTTTAATTTTGCAAAACCACAGCTTTGCTGTCTTAGGCTGCACAGGTGAACCTTGTGATTAGAACTCCTAAGGGGGAAAACAACCCAACTGTGATGGGTGATCAGGGAATGTCCAGATTTCTGAGAGAGCCGCTCACTAACCGCCTCTGTAATGTGTAAAGTGATTGAATTTGCTTGTCAAGTTATTTAGATTTTATTAGCGTAGTTACAAATTGCTGTTTACGCAAAAAGAAGGTTTTGTTTTTGTTTTTAAAGATTGCTGCTGCTTTTATTTCCAGTTTGGAAATTCAGTTCATAACCAACTCATCACCAGGAAATGCAGTGGTAGACAGCTATCTGTTAGGTCCCAACATTATCGTCATCGTAATCCCTATCATTGATTGAGCCCCTGCTGTGTGCCAGGCACTGTCCAAGCAACTTCACTAGCATTACCTCCTTTGATCTTCACTACAGTCTGATAAAATGTGATTCCTTGTCCTCTCTTTCCAGTGGAGGACAGAAAGTGGGACTTGCCCTGAGGTGTGCTGTTGGTAGGTGGCAGAATCAGGATTTCAAACTTGGCCAACTTGGTGTCAGTTAAGATGCTTTAGACTGAAATTAACAGAATACACCGAGTATTAGGACCTAGATTGTGTCACATAAAAGGAAGCTCAGAGGTAGGGTGGTCTTCAGAGTTGGCTGCTCCAGTGACCAACAGTACCATCAAGGACCCAGGTTCTCTCCATGTTTCTGTTCTATCATCCTTAGGCTGGTCCCCCCTTGTAGTTGTAGGATGGCTGCTAGTAGCAGCACAGAGGCTATGCTCCTTTTTGTTCATTTAGTGGGCAAGAGAGACCAGCTTCCCATTTCTCCGTAGTAAAAACGAACAAGAATTTGTCCAGGAACTTCCAGCAAACCTCCCCCTCAAAGTTCACTGGCCAGAGCTTTTTCACATGCTCATTCCTGAACCACTCACTGACCCAGGGGATGGCATCACCCTTAGATCTCTCAGGCACCTTGTGTGGAGATCATTTTCCCAGACCGTACTGTTACTACTCAGTGGGGAAAGGGTAGGACGGAGGCCGCATGGCAAAACTCTTTCCTATGTCCAGGACAGGCTGCATTATTTGTGTGACCCACTGCAAAATGAAAATGCAGGGCCCCTTCTGCAAAAATTTTGAAGAATTTTAAGATGGCAGCAGCACATTAAACCAAATACTGGGCCCTCTGAGCGTGGGACCCTGTGTGGCTGCAGTGGTCACACACGCGCAGAGCCAGCCCTGGCCGTAGCATGCTGCCCGCTGCCCATGGTTTTTGTTTACTGCTGTGTCTTCCATTTAAGAGCAAGGACCAGGCATTCCTGTTTGTCATTGTGTACCCTGTGCTTCTTTCAATGCCTGGCTTATAATAGGTGCTCAAGTTAAAAAAAAAAAAAAAAAAAAGAAAAGTTTCTGAAAGGAATTCTGGGCTGAGCTGAGCCCCCTGGACTGAGGCAGTAGCAGTAAGGATGGTGGTGACGCCAAGGATGCCGTCAGCAGCTCCATGCCAGGCATTACACTGTGCGTGCTACATACCGCCTCCTCCCTCCCTTCATTCTGACGTTGATCCTGAGACTTTTCTGCCTCCTTAGTGCTGCTGTTTGTACTTTGTACTTGAGGGACATTTTTGTTGAACATACTTCCTAATTTCTAAAGTTGTCGGCATTTGGGGTTATGACACCTCTGAACTATAATCACACATTTGACCAGGATTTCCACACTGTTGCATCCATTCACTTCCAGTCTTTCAGTCACCGTGCAAAGGATTTTCTTCCTGATGTTACAACCTGCCTTTGGATAGGCTACTCAGGAATGGTATTTGTTCTTACCTCAGTCCAGTCAGTGTTCTCTTATCACACTGGAATGTAGCCCTCCTTTTCTCAGGAATAGTTGAGTCAGCTTTTGTAACAAGCAGAGCACCGTGAGAGCTCTGCGGAGAAACAGATTTAAAGAAGTGTGTAGACATGTCAGCCTAGTTGGAGACACTGAGCAAAAACCCAGCAAACTTAAGCAACAAGAACCGTCATCATAAAGGCATCATGACAGCAGGACTTAGTTAACTGCATTTTGAACGGTACAGGCCACACTCCCTTTGTTTTCTGCCTGCCTGCCTTTGCTCAAGCTGTCCCTGCATATTTTATACATTATTGCTATCAACTAATTCTACCCATCCTTCAAGGCCTCCAGAGGTTGCCTCTGAGACCAGATACAGAAGAATTTTTCAGAAGGTCCACCGCATGTTGGCATCTGGAAGGCAGTTACTGCCTTCTCCTAGGCTCTGTCTCCCAGGTTTGCAAGAGAACATCAGTCCCTTCCAGCCCCGTCATGCTCCAAATACACCTTGATACCAGCAGTTCCCCTACTCATCCCGTTAGGGTTCATTGTCTCCAAGCCCATGTCCCACAGGAGACTCGGTGCTTTGGTGTCAGCGATGATATTCATGCCTCACCCTCCCTCATTTAATGACTGTCACCTGGCATTGTACACAGGAGATTCCAGTAAGAGGTGGTTGACTTGACTCTGTACTATGAGGTCAGAGAAGGTAAAAGGGCCTGTGGATTTCAGGGCCCCCAGGGAGCGCTTATGACCTTCAGAAAAACTCTGAGATCTGGAGGAAAACAGGCAGTATGTGACTCAGCCTAGTGATGGGTTCAGGACAAGAATTGCCTTGGTCTGTCAACCAGACACCAGGCTCCTCAGGACTGACACCTCCCTCCTTGCCTTGGCCCTACACAGTCCATTTCCAGGCCTTCCCCATCAGTCCGCTGGGAGAGCAGGATTCCCCCCGAGCCCTGCCTGCAATGCCCGTCTGTGTTGGTTACAGCCCTGCTGTGCTGCCTGGTGGGCTCAGACAAGGCAAACATGGAGAGTCGAGAAAAAGTGTCTGCAGTTATAGCTCAGACCGCAAGTGTGTGTGAAGGGGGCAGTCAGACTCTATCTTCATGGAGGCTTTTGACATTTAGAAATACTCCAAAATGCCACATTTGAGTTCTAGAGAGGGAGAAACAGAGATGTATATCTGAAGTTCCTTTGGGGACAGTCCACTTGTCATTGGACATGGGTCACTGTGACATGGCATTCCCTGCCCAGACCTCAGCTCGAGGGAGCTGAGTTATCTGCTGGGTCCCAGTATCTCAGAATATCCAGATAGGACAGACGCAGGCATCTCCCCTATACCTACATAGGCGTAGGTAATGCCAGCCTACAGATGGGACCCAGCACACTGCATACATGCCAGCATTCACAGGACTGGCTTTTCCCAGCTTTACTGAATCCCTTTACACACAGTGTCAATGGGGGACAGTGGGGAGAGGTAGAAAGAGCCTATCCTTTTAGAGTCCTGGTTTGAATCCACCACTTACTGGGTAACCTCAGGCTAATCCCTTCGCTTCTCTGAGGCTCAGTTTCCTCTTTGGGGAAATGAGGATGATAGTGATCTAACTTCACAGTGTTGTAACACAGGTCAGTGAGCATATGTAGTTAAAGCACCTCGCCCAGTGCCTGGCCCACAGGAGCCTCAGCTTTTGCTGACAAGGGGAGACGGGCAGCACGAAGATGTGCTCTCTGATTGACCCGACACAGGAAGGGTCGTGAGTAACAGCCACAGCCTCAAGCGTGTTCTTCTCCATTTGGAATGATGCTGCCTGATTTGCATGGGCAGTTAAGAGAATGGAGACATTAAAAGGTTTTCTGGTAACATCTTGTTTGATGACTTCCTTTCGGGGGTGATGCCTAACATGTATCAGATGGCTGCTTTCGCCTAGTTTCGGTCATTAGATTAGGGAGGGACGAGGTAGTTTGTCCTCGGGGAGAAAAAAGAAAACAGTGAGAATGAATGTGATTAGTAGCGGTGTCCACGACTAATGCTGTGGAGGACGAGAACCTAAACGTGGTGGGAATTGTGGCGCTGTTCCCAGTGGACGGTCCTTCCTTGCCTCCAGGCTCAGCCCCGCAGCTGCTCGCATTTCCACAGGGGTCATGGTCTGCCACCTGGACGTGGACGTCCTCTCATTATTTAATATCCACAGATCATTACAGGACATTTTCTCATGAGGTAGAAATGGTCATACTGTATAGGAGTGGAGCATTCTTTTTTAATTGGAATGTTTGTGATCAGGTGCTTTAACGTTGATGATGTCAGAGCATAGGCACCTACCGTGTGGCAAGCATGGGGCTGGGCGCACGGGCCATAGAGGTGAAGAAGTTACCTCGGGCTTACAATCAGTGGGGGACACGTGCGTGCGCACACGTTAGTGTCCTGGGTGTGCAAGTGCAGGGACATTTTGTTGCAGTTCATGGGGCCAAAAGAGGGTGTGGCCAGGTCTATCTGAAGATTGTGCAAGGGCTTCGACGTGGTGTTGCCATCTCTGAGTTGAGTTTCAACCTCATGGATTGAGGAGGGGCCAGAAAAGGGAATCTGGATGAGTAAGCAGTCAGAGTGGGTTAGACAGGACTCCCAGCTGTAAAGGATGGAAACCCACCTCCAGCTGCTGTTTTTAAGAAAATGTACTGGGTAATATAACTGAAAAGGCCAGGGGTCATTTTTCCATCAGTGTAGCTAGATCCAGGCATTCAAATAATGTCTGCATGAATCTCTTTCTCTTGACCGTTTCTCTTTGTTTTGGCCTCGTTTTCACACAGGCATTCCCCATCTGAAGACAAAGGGACCCCCCAGGCTTATATGCTAAACCCAGGAAAAGGAGAGTGCCTCCTTCCCCATAGCGCCGGCAAAATCACCATAGCACCAAAGGCAACCCAGGATTGACTCTGAATGGCCTGACCAGGGTCACATGTTCCTGCCTGAATCAAAGACACCCTGGCGGGAGGAATGGGGGTGGGTGGGTGCCCTCCTTGGCCTCCCTGAAGTCAGTTCCATCCAAATTCAGAAGCTGAGAGTAGGGCTCCCCAGAACAAAAAGAAAATTTCTATCATCAGAAGAAATGCCAGGTGAGTAAAAGCCACCTAGGTACCCTAAAGAGGCAAAGGCATGGTGGATGGAAACCACCTTGAGCAGGAGGAATTCTGCATGTCTTCCAGAAACGGAGGCTAAACGGACGACACTTGCCTCATTCTTCCTCCCATTGACTAAGGTCTTTGTGGTACAGTCCCCAGCAGAGCCAGTGTCTGACAGCACCTCCTGCTTCATCCCAAGTGCTGTTGCTGGGCCATTACGGATCTTGTAGATATAGGGATGCTATGAGTGATTGCCGTTATTGCAAAAAGCCCAGCTGGAAACCGTGCTGATCGTCCTGCTGTAAGAGTGCACTAGCCGGCCTGGAGGGCTTCCCCTCAGTAAGGATGGGAGTTACTGTGCTACGTGCTCGGCACTTTGATGACCTACCCGGGCAGTAGAGTTGAGGGTTAAGAACACAGGCTCGAGCCAGACCTCCTGGGTTTGGATGCTGTCTCCATCATGCAAGTCTGTCCTTGGGCAAGTTACAGAACATCTTTCTTGTATGTAGTTTCCCCATCTGTAAAACAGGAGTTGATAATAGTAACTACCTCTTAGGCTTATTAGGAAGATTGAGTTAATATGTGTAAATCGTTTAGACTGGTACCTGGCACATACTGTACACTGTATATGTTTTAGCTCCTATTATTTTTCTTATCATTGTCACTATTATTATTAATCAACTTTACAGTGGTCCTGCAAGACATAGCTAAGTGTCTTCCTTTCATAGATGGGAAGGTTGAGCCTTAGGGAGGTAAGTGACCTATCCAAGATCAAACAGCTTGTGAATGGTAGAGCTGGTATCGAGATCCAGGTCTTTCTGACTCTGTATTTTCCCACCATTTAGTGCCCTTCTGCTTAGCACCAGGTGTCCATCCATCCATCCGTCCATCCGTTCATTCATTCACTCATTCGTTTAGTGAACTCAGGGCCTACTGCGTGTCAGCAGTGAGCGGGGTGCTAGGGATCCATGCACTGAATCCTCTCGGTCCTGTCAGAAATTCTGATCATCAGTTTTACATGTGTTTGATTTAAAAATGGGAGAACAATTCATGATTAGTTAATTAATATAGCTTGTGTTGGAAACAAAGTATTTTAAAACATAGGGTAATTGTAAGGGGATTATTAGTAGGATTCTAGGAGTGAAGAGTTTGGAAACAACTGACAGAAATATTTGCTGAGCAAATGAATTGGGTCTAATATTCTCCGTCCACACAGGGAAAAACTGAGACCCAGAGAGGTGGGGTGACTGCACCAGATTCCAGCGAGATCAGGGCAGGGCTGCAGCTAGGGCCCAGGCCTACCCCTGCCAACGGGCAGGGGCATAAGTAGGCTGAATCAGACTCACCAAGTACCTGGGTGGGCACCTTCTCTTCCCCAAAGTCATTCAGGAGAGTTAGATCCCTCACTTTTCTTTCTTCTGGGTAGTCCAGGAATCTGGGAAGCCCCAGCAAGGAGAGAAGTGTCTGCCCAGGAACTAACCGAGAGCAAGCCTGCTGCCAATGTTCAACAGATGTTGGCTGAAAATGACGACTAAGCCCCTCGAAATATCCTGAAATACTACCCTGATTTCTGAGTTGCCCCAAGGAAATCTAAAACATGAGAGGACAAAAGGAGGGAGAAAGGGGAAACAAGTATCCTTAAGAATGTGCTGTGTGTGCTGTTTGATGGGTGCTGTGAAAGGAGGGGGCAGGACAGAGAAGTAGAGTCAGCGGGCCTGGGTGTGAGTTCGGCCCTGCCTCTGTGATTGTGGGATTCCTGTTTGCTCCCCTCTTACTAGTTGTGTTATTCGGGACAAGTCTCCTAACTTCTCAGAGCCTCAGTGGTCTCAAAGCTGGAAGGGGGATCATAATACATGCTTTACAGGGTTGTTTTTAGGATAAAATAAGATCATGCCTGTAAAGAATTTAACATCATCCCTGGCACATGGTAATCACTCAGTAAACAATGGACAGTAGGATTGTAGGCACAATCAGTAAACATTTATATTAGACCTACAATAAAGTAGTACTTGTGCTAAGCATTGGGAATACAAAGCTCACAGTCTAGTAGGAAACTCACTGTTCTCTCATTTAATTTTCAATCTGTGAGTAGGGATAATTATCTGCATTTTGTTGATGCTGTCAGAGAGGTTAAGTAACTTGTCTAGGTCACACAGCTGATGAATGGCAGGGCCAGAATTCAAGCCCATGTCAACCAGACTCTGAAGCACTTGTCCTCTTCAGGACAATAAGCTTGGCCTTTCTACTTTATTTCTTCCAGAAAACAAAGGAAGCAGCCAGGCAAAAGTTTACTTCTTCCATTTCCTTATTTAAAAAAAAAGGAAAGAAAGAAAATGTAGTATGACATTCAGGTGTGGGTGGAATTCCTGGAGGATGTGCCTCCAAATCCATATTTGCTTCAGATTCATTAATATGCCAGGCCTGGAGTTCTACACCCCTTCAGCAGTGTCAGCGAGCCTCTGCATTTCATCCTATATCGTCAAGAGACATCTTCTGTAGGAGGCCCTGGGCTGTAGAAATTAGGTAGAGCAGTGATAACTGTGGTTATGAATATAACTGTTTGATTAAGGTTCTATGCCAGCTGCATTGTTTGTTTCACAAACCTGAGCTGGGCTGATTGGATTTCTCTCTCTTTTTTAGCGTAAGTTGATTCTGAAATTGGAAAAATAAAATATTCCACGGCCAAGAGAAAAGAATTGACTTGGGGAATGAGCCCAGGTGGTGCCCACAGACTGTACACTTTTTGCATTAAAATGAAGTTAGTGCCGTCTGTGCCCTGGCTGCAGGGATTTGCTCTGTAAGCTGCTCGTGACGCCATGGAGTAGAAGGGGCACGAGCTGGAGGTCGGTCACCTTGGGAGGGCAGTGACCAGGAGCATAGCACTTAACAAGGCATTCTCAACTATGAATAATAGTAATCATCATGCCGTCTTGGAGCACCTGCCGTGCTGGTGAACTGTAGGGTGAAGGGCAGAAAGTAAGCCGTAGCCGTTAAGAGCATGGGAGTTGAAGCTAGATCTGAATTCCAGTCTTGGCATTGAGCAGCTATGGAGCATGAGCAAATTGTCTCTCTGAGCCTCAGTTTCCTCATCTGTAAAATAGACATAACGATAGCTAGCATTTGGTGAGTCCTTACTGTGTGCCGTGAATGCTCTTTGAGCTTTACGTGAATCCTCCCAACCACCCCACGAGTACTATCTCCATATTTGAAGTCAGGAAAGAGGGCCACACAGCTAGGAAGTGTTGGAGCCAGGATTCACACCCAGGCTGCCTGGCTCTAGAGCCCACACTCCTACCACTCTGTGTTGTGTTCCTCGTACACCGGCCTCAGAGGACTCTTGGGGAGAGGAAACGGGTAAAGAAGTGCATTAGAGATGCTTAGCAGAGGAGCTGGCAGCTCAGTAAGCCTTTGAGGCCATTATTAGTGCTATGATTACATTTATGCGGCCTGGGGTTTGAGCTGGACACTTTGCCGAGGACTTCAGGAGGACAAATGCCTTTTATCTGTTCCTAGTATGACTTGGTTCATGGACATTGATGGGTGGAATACCTGCCTAAGATCTCCTGAGCTTGTATCGAAAGGAAAAGCCACACGTGGTCACGTCATAAATGATAGAAAGCGTCTCTCCAATAGTATAATTAGTTGGATGCCGGAAGTGAGACCTTTTACAGCCTGAGGGAAAAGGTCAGGATCACTCGGGCGGGGTGGGGGGGGTGGTCTCATGCTGCCTTGTGACTTGCTGCGGTTGGGTGGGTGCCCTTCTGCCGAGGTAGAAGGTGTGTGTTTCCATGCAGTTTCGAGAGGCTGGGAGGCCACTGCTTACGAGCTCTGCGCCTGGGCAAGCCTCTTAGCCTTGCAGGGCCTCGGTTTCCCCGTGTGTAAAAGGATAATAACACCTGCCTCTCAGGGTTGTTATTCGGGTGTGTCATCAAACAGTAAAGCTTTTGTGGTCCCCAAACACCTCATCCATGGAACGATTGACATGACTGTTGCTCAGTCAAAGCAAAAATATACGAGAGGTTTTGCATTTAATAAATTGCTCAATGCATAGAGCTTAAGTACTTCTGAATTTATTTTTTCTTCTTCCTTTGCCTCTAGGAGGCTTGATCCCCTGCAAGAGTAGAGCGAGCAGAGAGAACTGTGCTGGGATCTTGGCTTTGTATCATTTCCTAGTGATACGACCCTGGGCAGGTTTCTGTAAATCAAGATGTCATATCTCATAAGGTTGCCCCGAATGCTGAGGGCTGAGATACCCCATTTGCAGAAGTCATAGGCAAAGGCGGAGCAGGCTGATGAGGCTCAGTTTCCTTGTCTGTAAAATGGGGAAATTAAGACCCACCTTTAGTGTTGTTCTGAAAATGAAATGAGGAAACCTTTCTGAGGGCCCAGCTTATAGTCATGTGTCAATAAATATTCATTCTCCTCCCCACCGATAGCCTCCTGGTGCCCAGACCCAAAGACCCTGCATGGACAAGGGCTTCTTTCGTTTCATTCAACAAACACTTACTGGTACCTTAATAGCCTCTAGAGGGAAGACAGCTAAAGATACGGTGAAGACCAAGCCCTGGGTGAAATAGATCAGATCTCTGCCCTTGGGGATTCCACAGCCCAAGGGGAATGTAACTCGGTGGGATTCTAAGGAGCTGTGAGAGGAGATTCGTAGTTAACCTCAACTGAGCCCTTCTGTTTGACAGTCCTGTGCTCAGGACCCAACATGCACCGTCCCACTAAACCTCTGAAACAAGACTAAGAAGCAGATGGCGCCATTATCCCCATTTTACAGATGGAGAAGTCAAGGCTTTCAGAGGTTAAAAACTCACCCAGAGCCAGCCATAAAGCTAGTAAGTGGTGGAACCTGGTTTCAAACTCAGTTCCCTCCAACTCAGCACTCACCCTCCTGGCCACAGTGGCGTGAAACTGGGGTCCCAAAAAAGATTTGTAGTGCGGCCCAGTGTGTAAGTGGGTTTGAACCCAAGGCAGCTTGAGCTTCAGCCGTGGCACTTAACCACACGCAGTAATGCTCTGTGGGTTCTAGCAGCCTGTCGCTTCATCTAGCCACGTCAATGTCTCTTCCAGGAGAAGGCAGTTTCTTCAGAACTAGTGATGGATATAAAATGGAGGGAGGGATGTGAACATGATGGATGAAAATTCACCTCTCCGTGTGCTGGTACTTAGCCTCCTGCAGGGCCCATGCAATGGGGGAGGGGCGGGCTTGGGGAGTACAGTAAGGAAAACCACCCAATAAACTACCTTGACCTTCAGTGCTGATGTCGATTTCAACAAAATAGATTCTTCCCTGTGGAAGCCTTGAGATTCATGGTCTTGATTTCCTTTTCATGACCTCTTCAACCATTGATAAAAAAATATAGAGTTGATGCCGGCCTCAGCGATCAGCTGTGTAACCTGTGCAGTTTGGAGAACATCAGGTGAAGTTTAAAGAGAAAGATCAGGGTCCCCAGAGGGCCCAAACCACCCCCTGCCCCTTGGGAACCAGTGTCAGCACCCGGGTGAAAGAGCCCGCCAGGTACCCCAGAGAGAGGAGTCATGCTTCTAGCCTCACAGCCTGTGATGTATGAAGATAAGACCTCCACGCTTGGAGCGTACTGTCTGGTAGAAGAGACAGTTATGCAAACAAGTGATCATAACTCCAAGTGAGCCATGGGGGTTAGAAGTGCCCAGAAAAGGGGCTTTGAACGCAAACTGGCAGGCGCGGGGGTTGAGGGGGTGGTCATAAAAGGCTTCCTAGAGAAGGTAACTTCTAGCCTGAGTTAACCAGTAAAGGAGGAAAAAACACCTTCCGTGCAGAAGGAAAAAGCATGTGCAAAGCCGTGAATGTGAGACAGGCAGTGAGCCGTTTCATGAGTGGTTTATAATTAGCCTGTTAACCTTGGCACCTTCTTAAAGAGGGGAGTGGGGAGCTGTGGGTGCAGCCCTGGAGTGGTGGGTGGGCTCAGGTCAGATGGTGAGGGTCTTGTCCTGTGGGCAATGGGGAGCCATAGAAGGCTTTATGGCAAGGGAGTGACCTGGAGCAGGGGTGAGCCAGTGGGCTGAGACCCCAGTGTCGTCTATGGCCCTGGTCTGGGTGTCCACTGATGAGCTGAGGTCATGACAGTGGGAGAGGTGAGAATCCCAGAGATGTGGAGGGCAAAGCCAGAGTATGGCAATCATGGCTAAGCTGTTGAACCTGAAAAAGAGGGAGAAGGCAATGGTGATCCCCATCCGCCTGCTTTGATGGATGGAGTGGGTGGTGTGGCAGCAGGTGGTAATACTGAGATCAGGAGCACAGGAGAGGAAGCCAACTGGAGAACGCTCCGTACGAATTTCATTTGAGCGGCAGAGGCTTGAAGTTCAGGGAGGAGGTTGAGGCTAGTTATTTCAAACCACTTCATTGGCAGGAAGAAGGGTTTCCTGGAGTCGTGCTGCGAGTTCCTCCAGGTAACCTCCTGGGCTTGGCCCCGATTCTTCCTCCTAAAGCCCATGGAGTAGATGTGCCGCTTCCTCCATCCTTTGGCTGTTTGAAGGCAGCAGTAGTGCTTTGCCCATCTCCTTCTTTCCAGAAAATTCCCCGAGAGGAACAAGGGAAGCCACGAGGAATCAGACTGTCAAAGGCTGGAAGGAACCTCAGGAGATCATCTGTCAAATGAAGGAACCTCCTTTTTCAGACAGATTGAGGCCCAGGGAGGGGAAGGGAGTTTTCCAAAGCCACAGCGTGAATTAATGACACAGCGGGGAACAGTTCTTCAGTCTAGGACTCTCTACTGCACCACATAATTGGGTGTTTAATTTCCGAGCTATGAATTGTGTGGCCTAAGTGATGAGACTGGGAAAGCTTATCATAGGCATGTGGTGTATTTCAGCTGGACTCCTAGCCACACACTCTTTGATTAATCCCTTTCCCTAACCTGTCTCCTCCCCAGGCTAACAACATTGGTCCTCTGTTTATCCCCATAGGAACACAGTTTCTAAACCCCTCACCATCCAAGGAAGCCAGGGAAAGCACTGACTAGCTCCAGAGGCTGCAGGGGGGGGGATCAGTGTCTACAGCACTGGCATGACCCCCATTCCAGGTGTCCCTTCTCTGGCCCCATTCCAGCTGATCAGCACAGCCTGACCCTCACCTCCCTCCTTCTTCGTGCTTTCCCTCTATGAATGCAGCCCACTGCATTAAATCTGCTCCAGCACACTGCAGCCTCCTGTTGAACTGAATTCCACCTCCTACACTCTCTCTCTCTCTCTCTCTCTCTCTCTCTCTCTCTCTCTCTCTCTCTCTCTCTCTCTCTCTCTCTCACACACACACACACACACACACACACACACACTCACACTCCTATTGATAGGTAAAGGCTCCTTATTGGTTTGGGACTTAACAGTTTATGGGTCAGACCATTTTTGAAAAGGGCAGGAAGGTAACAGTGGAAGGAAAGAAAACTTAATTGACAAGCAGAAAGCTTTCCCAGGACAAGTTCTGCCCTAAGGTGGACACAGCTTTAAGCTGGGGGAAAGCCGTGTACCCAGGAAAGATCCCCTGTGGTTGTAGCCGACCTTTTCTGATCGGTCTGTTCAGATTTTACAGGCAGGGACTTCGACTAATCCATCTCTGGGTCTCCAGTATCAAGCACAGGGCTTATAGAGAGTGACCTTTGTGAAAGGAAGGAAAGCAGGGAAGCAGGAAGAGAGGGAGGGAGGAAAGAAGGACCACGTTTCTCTTCCTTCCAGGCCGCCTTTCTGCCTTCTTTGGTGCCCAGTCACACAGCACAATCCAATCCGCCGACTTGCTGTGCACATCTTTAGCAAGCAGATGTTCATTAACAGATTTCCCAGGTTCATCTGCCCAGAATGATTCAGCCTTGATTTTAGAATTAGAGAGGACTCCCACCACCTCCTCCTCCTGTTTGTCAGTTGGGGAAACTGGAGCTCAGATAGGTTAAGTGCCTTGCCTAAGGTCACACAGCAATTAGCAGCTGATAGGGGCAAGCACAAGAATGATGTTTGGGCAGATGTATACTGGGAGAGAGTTCTTCCAGGTTCAGATGGTGGCCCTGCCAGGTTCTTCCTTCGCATGCTTAGAAGATAGTTTTTGATGCCCTTGGCTTAGCTTGTAAATTACCGTGACTCTGGAAATAGCAATGCTGATTATAACTCTCTCTGACAGAGACTCCTGACTCTGCTCTTCCCTCACCTGTCCGGTGAAGACAGCAGGGTGTCCCTCACCCACACCCCACCCTAGGAGAGCATTTGTTGCTGGATGAGGAATCCCGAGTGCGTTTTAACGAAGCCTGGGCGTTCTGGTTCACTCCTGTGACTACTCTAACATTTGGCTTTAAAAGGCTGGAAGTTGGGGTGAGCCCTCTGAATACCCTTAAAGCTGCCCCTCTGGCTCCAGGTCCTTGCAGGTGGGCTCTAGCCTCTCCCTCTGCTCCCCTCACAGCTCTCCACTCCGAGTGCCCAGGTGTCCACACCGTCCTGCTGCCTTAGGGGCCTGCATCTCTCAGCCTCTGGGCCTTGGCTGGTGCCAGCTCCCTGCCAAGAATGCCTGCTCCCTCCCCTTTATATACCTTCACCCTGTCTCTCCCTCAGTACCCAGTTCAAGGTCTCGCTCTTCCTAGAAGCTTCCCCAGACCATTCTAGCCTTGTGGGATGAGGCTACTGCCTGAGACACTGCCCTGAAGCAGGGCTTCAGAGGATGGGGCCGGGGGTGACCTCAACCTCTTCCCCTTCCTCCTTCCAGTGTCCTGCTGTGCTCACAATTAGCCAAACCTATCTGGAGGCCAGGGGCCAAGGGGGCACAGGCGATGGCAGCCCTTAGCAGTCACCTCCTGTGACAGAGAGTGAGTGAGACTGGGGACGGGGGTGGAAGCACACAGGGAATAAAATCGTGTATTATTAGCTATTTACCCACCCTAGACTAATTAGGACTAGACTAACCACTGACTGGATGGCATACCCTTTAGGATCACCTTTAAGATTACCGGTTCCTGTGCATGGCAGGCAGCTGTCTTCCCTGGCCCCCTCCTGCCTGCCAAACACCAGGTGTGCTCTCCAGTCATTGGAACAACCAAAAAACAGCCCCTCCCGCATTTCCAGACGGCCCTATTTGGAAAACCACTGCACTATACACTGGGGCTTTTGCATTAGTTTAAGGCATTGTTCCTTCATTGCTGTTTCTCACATACAAGCACTTTAACAGTCTGAATTCACTCAAAGTGCTGAACGAGGGAGCAGAAAAGCCACACTGTGACCTCAGGGTGCCCTTTTTTACTCCCCATCAAGAGCACTGGGAGAGTAGCCTCAGGAAGCTCCAGCCTGCTGCCCCAGCCCCTGTGGGCCCTCCCTGTTTAGAGGCCCTGCACACGGGCCATGACACAGAACAAACAGCACAGCAGTGAAAGTGAACAGAAAGCATGTGTTCAGGGAGAGAACGGATGGGCAGAGAAAACAGCACGCAAATGCAGCCCCTGGCCTCGTGCTCAGACCAGTGGTTCCCATTCGGACGCCACTGTTCTTATTCCTTCCGAGGCAATAAGAATAACGCTGATAGCTCTCTCTCTTACACATGGCCCTACAGTGTGCGAGGTGCTTTCATAGACATTTGACAAGAAACCAAAACTCAGGTTCAGTAAATTGTCCGAGATTATATAACCTGGAGGAGGCAGAGCGGAGGCTGGAAGTCAAGCCGTCAGATCCCGTCTGCCGACTGTGGTGACAGAGAGCTCTCTGGCTTCTCTAAATTGGTCGAGGAGGCCAAGGTTCATTAGCTGAGCTCTCAGCACCGCTACTGCCCCATCCCGAGTTAGTGGTAGTCGATGGCATTTTAATGGAAGCCAAATCACTCTTTCTCTTGGCATTCTCAGGCAGCTGGAGTATTTGTGTTTTATGATAATTAAATACCATCATCCTTCATATCTGACAATCTTTAGGGCCCGATTAATGACTGCAGCGCACGCTTGGTCGTCGTTAACTCTACGGCCAGGAGACCTTTCGGCGCCTGGCGGCCGTTTCACGGGGTTGGAGGTGGACGCCCAGCCTGGCACCCTTTCTCAGAGCCAGTGCTGGCCTAGATCGCAGAGCTGCTGACACATTCAGATTCTTTGCCTGAGCCAAAGCTCTGGAAGTTTATGTCTTTTTCTCATGAATGTGCTCTTATAAAAGGGTAACGACGCGCTCCACTGGAGTCTCGCTAGCAGTCAAGCATCCCACAGGCAGTCTGGGTCCTGCCTGCAGCCTACCCCCACCTGGTTCATCCTCCACATGGCCGCCAGGAATCTGCCTCAAACACTGGTGTGATCATGGCCCTCCCGCCTCAGAGCCCATCGGAGCGCCCTCCCACCCTCCCGATAAAGGCCAAGTTCTTTTGTTTGGCATCTCCAGGCGACCACCACCCAGACCTGCTCCCAGTGTCTCCACCTGGCCTCCTGCCACTGCCCCTCACAGCCATCCCACAGTAGTTAGAGAAATGCCCAAGCCGGCCTCACATTCACCCTCTCCTTCTCTCTCTCTCTGTCGACTCTGGACCCCCACACATGCATCATCCAATGCCTAGAATAGCCTTTAGACACAGGGCACATGTCACTTGCCATGAACCCTGCCCCGACCCTGACAGTCAAGCTGGCAGCCCTCACTGTGCTCCATTGAGCTCCAGCGGGGCTGCAGTGTAAGGCTAACGAGGATTCTGGGAGCCAGCGCTTGTGGACCGCTCGCCATGTGATGGGCATCAGTGTGGGCACTTTCCCCGTGTCCACTCCCTCCGTGTACGTAAAGCAGGGTGGTTAAGGGTGTGGGCTCTGGGGCCAGATGCTTGAGTTCAGATTCTGGCTCCATCGCTCGGTGGCTTAGGAACCTTGGGCAAAGTTCCTAGCCTTTCTGTACGTTAGTTTCCTCATCTATAAAGTGGGGAGTAATAATAGTACCTTCTTTATAGGGGTGTTGTAAGGATTAAATAAATAAAGCATTCGGAACCAGTCACACAGAGAGTGCTCAGTAAATGTTAACTATTATCTCATCATAATTACTGTCTTGTGTAGTATCTATTGGTGTGTCTTATTTTTACTAAATTGTGAGCAGCTCAAAGTCAGAGACCATATTTCTTTCATCTCTAGATCTCTTTATTCATTTGATGATAGCCCTTCCTTTTATTACATTACTACTGTATACTTATTTTATAGGTGAGGAATTAGAAGCTCAGAGAACTTGAGTGACTCGCCTCAAATCATGTAGCTTGTCAGAGACAGAGCCAAGGTTGAACTTAGGTCTGGGAGGCTCCTGAGCTCCGCTCTGGTACTCCTTTTACATCTGTCCCCCAAACACCAGCTATTTGTCAAGGCTGGGGCTCATCCTCAAAACTCCTCAAGTTCCTGCACACAACACAGGGCTGTTCTATTGCTGATTGATTGAACAACCTCAGAGGCCCTCTCCTTAGGGTACACCCTGAACCCAGGTCAGAGCAGCACCCTGGTTTGCTCTGAGATGCTTACCTAACGCAGAAAGGGGCCCTACTCTTTGAGGACATGGAGACCCCGTGTGTCCAGTTTAGTGCTGCGTGGCAGGCTGCAGCCATTCTCATTGCTTCTGATCTGCACGTCGAGCTACAAGCACCTTCCCGAGACCAGGGCTCCTGAAAACCAATGGGGTTGTCCAGAGTGGGATTCACCTGTAAAAGAAGAGGACCACGTTCCTACTCTTTCTCTCTCAAGGTTTTTTGCTTTGGCACCCCGATTGTAAATGCTGTAGAGTAATCGTCACGGTGACAGTTTAGCACTTTATACCTTATCCATTCAGCATGGCTTTACCATAACCGTGGAATTAATAGTTACTTTTTTTTTTTTTTGCATTACTGTATTTCAGGCACTATGCTAAGAACCTTATATATATATATATATATATATATATATATATATATATATATATAATCTCATTTACTTCTCATAATGGCCCTGTAAGATGGGCGTTATCTCCATTTAATGATAAGAAAACTGAAGCTCCAGAGAAGTTAAGTATCTTGATCAAGGTCAGACAGCTTATAAGTGGCAAAGCCAAACCTTAAACCCAGGGCTGTCTGACATCAAAGTCTAGTCTCCTATCACCTACTGCTCTGCCCAGCCCACTGAAGAAGCCTCACTATGATCCCGGTTCAGGGAGATGCAGCCCAGAGGCATTTGGTATTCAGGATTTTTGTGCATATAAAATGAAAAACATCTGAGGTGTTGGAGGGAACCAGCAACTGTAAATATACGTGAGAACTGGTAGGAAGCAAAAAACCTTCCTGGAAAACCGGGCTTGCAAAACTCAGATAAGCAAGTGGCCTTTACTGACAGAGGTGTGCAATGTAACAGTAAAAATGACTCATACCTGGGCTTGATTCAGAGAGATACTTAGTGGCTGTATCTGCGAAAAGAGGGTATAAATTAGAATTACACCACAGCTTTGCAAATGTACCAGTGCTTACTCCCAGGTAGCAGAAGGGAAGCCATTGCTTGTGCAGACAAGAGGTCCACCTACCTGATTTGTTCTCCCTTCTCTGCCCCCCACATTCCGTAAATATTTACCGGTGATTTGGGGTGAATGGCGCAAGGGCCCTTCCCCTCAGGGCACAGTAGGGGCTCACTCTGTATTTGGCACTTGAGCAAAGGATATCCTCCAGAAAGTGGTGACGCAGGAATGTGTGCACCCTTCACAGGTGCACAGACCAAGGACCAGGAAGGTGATGTGAATTATTGGAGGCCACCCAGCCAGTGAGTAGGAACCACAAGAGAGTTCTCTCTCTTAGGCCATCACTGTCTCATTCACCATTGTATTCCCAACACCCAGCTTACAGGTCCTGGCACAGAAAGGGGATTCAGTACATGCTGAATGAGTGAATTGGTTCTGAATTCCCTCTAAAGATGAGAGTATAAATTGGGGAGGATAAGGGGAGAAAAGAAGGCCTCTCCTCTCTGTCTTCCCTCCTGGCCATAGGAGCAGAAAGGAGTCTCCGTTCAGACCAGAGAAAACATTTGCTCCTTGGGAAGGCCATGTCTTTTTTGGGGTTGTGAGTGCACTCCCATTGCTGAGCCCCCAAACACAGAGCCTTTCCCTGGGAAACCTGGGAGACATCAGAATCCCCTTTCCTAGTGTTCTCAGAATGGAAGGGAAAGAGAGAGCCCAGCTGAAGCATCTGGGACTCTGGTTCCAGGCAAGTAAGTAAAGGGCTGTATGGACCCATGGCCTAGAGAGCCCAGGTGGCCTGCTGTCATTTTTGGCATACAAAAATCCTCCACACCAGCCTTACCCTCCTGGACAGATTGCCCAGACCGCTCACAAGAGCCACTTGCTCAGTAAACCTACATTGAGCACCTGCTTCATTCTAGGACCTGTGATCAACAGCACAGAGGGAACAGGGATTTTTATACCTACTAGAAGAGGCAAGGTGGGGACATAAGTATGCATGCTCTGGGGGAGACAGAAAAGGTGAGCCGTCTAGGTTACCTGCTGTGTTAGCATTCAATGGAGGAAAAGAGAACTTTGGGGAGGGTAGATCAAGGAAGGCTTTCTGGAAGGGGTGGCAGTTGAGCTGAGCTTCAAAAAATAGAACGGATTTGGACCAGGACATTCCTTATCCCCATAGGAGAATTTCCTTTTAGACGCTTATACTTAAAATCTCATCATTTCAGGACTCTTGGCAGTGCTTCTATCATGCCAGAGTCGGGCATCCTACTTAGTCACAAAGCAAGTGTCTGTAGGCTTGCAGGCCAGCCTGCCCTGACCCAGACCTCAGATGCTTGCTCTCTTCACTGAGGGTCTTTTTCTTGCCTTTGGCCATGGACTGAGACGGTCAAGCAGGTATCTGTGTTTTATGCAAAGGCACCATGGTTTGGTAGACAGAAGTCAGGCTGTGGGTTAGTAAGGACCACTCACTAGTTTTGTAAGCCTCAGCTTCGTCTGTAAAATGGGAATGATAATCATGCTGCCCTCTAGGAGCTGCTGTGAGCATTAGAAAGGTTCAGGCTGTGGAAGCACACTTAGTATGTGCTCAAATACATGGCAGCAACCATTAATATCAATTAGGTAAAATGCCGTGGGAAGGTTGACTCCTAGCGATGGGCCAGGGGCAAGGACTAGGTCACCCTTCTCTGCTGGCCTCCTGATAACCACTGGACAGTAGTGCCCTGGACTGAAAGGCCAGGGGTAGGGAGGGACCCTCAATCAACCCAGGAGGCCGCTTCTGCTGCTGGCTTCTTTTCCAGGCTCCACATGTCTCCATTAACGTGCTGCCTGAGGACAGGTGGACCAAACAAATGACCCTGCATATTCTCGCTTTCTTCCTGGTCCAAGGCTGTCTGTTCTCTGCCTGTTCTACTGGCTCCCAGGTTCTCTCCCTTCCCGTCAAGGGGCATCTCTGTTGGCAGATCTTCTGGTCCAGGACCACAGCATGGTACATCTTCAGAGGGTACTATTCATATTCTGTGGCCTTCCTGGAGACCACCTTCATTGGAGTGGCAATGTTAGCCACTCTGTGGCCTAGCAGATCTCTTGGCCTCTGAGAGAAAGGTGTGGAGTGTACAGGGAGGGAGCTGATGAGAGATGAGGCTGGAAAGCCAGGTGTGGATCAAATTCTAAAGGGCTTGGTAGATCCCACGTGGCCTTTATCCTGAAAATGGTTCGTAGGAAGGAAGTGATTTGCTCACATGGGTTCGTTTCTTTTTCCCTTCTATTGCTACCCAGCCCCACTCCCACCAAATTTGCTTTATAACTCGTTGGCATAAAAGACTGGCTTACATAAAAAGCAGAGAGCGACACGTCTTCCACTAAAAGTAGCCGTAACACTGATAGTGCCTCACACTTGGTTGTGCTTGATGGTTTCCAGAAGGCTGTCTGCTGAGCCAAGGAAGAGCACAGCCTTTGGAATATCATACCTGTCTTGGTTTGGATCCCATATTCACTGACTCTCAGTCCTCTCTGTGAAATACAGGGTTCTCGAGAGGAGCAAGTGACGTGGAATACTTTGTAAACTGTGAACTTGAGAAATGTTTCCTTCCCATTGATTGCCTCATTTGATATCACTGTAACTCTGTGGTTCCCTTAATAAACTCTTTCCCCCATTTTACAGATGATAAAACTGAGGCTCAAAGAGGTAACGTGACATGTGCATGGTTGTCTTAGTCTTAGGCCTTTTTCTCTTTTTCTTTTTTTAAAAATTTTTATTGGAGTATAGTTGATTTACAATGTTGTGTTAGTTTCAGGTATACAGCAAAGTGAATCAGTTATACATATACATATATCCACTCTGTTTTAGATTCTTTTCCCATATAGGTCATTACAGAGTACTGAGTAGAGTTCCCTGTGCAATACAGTAGGTCCTTATTAGTTATCTATTTTATATATAGTAGTGTGTATGTGTCAATCTCAAATGTAAGTTGGTACAACCATTACGGAGAACAGTATGGAGGTTCCTTAAAAAACTAAGTATAGAACTACCATATGATCCAGCAATTCCACTCCTGGGCATATATCCATAGAAAACCATAATTAGAAAAGATACATGCACCCCAGTGTTCATTGCAGCAGTACTTACAATAGCCAAGACATGGAAGCAGCCTAAATGTCCGTCAACAGAGGAATGGATAAAGAAGGTGTCATGCATATAAATATATTTAATAGATATAAATAAAATTTGTATCTTAATTCTCTCACCTGTAAAATGGAGATACAGACAGTACCTGCTTTGTAGTGGGTCGTGAGGATGAGCTGAATTAACACAGGTAGAGGGCTCGGAATAGTGCCTGGCACATAGTAAGGGCTCAAGAGATGTTAGTGGTGGTTTTTAATCCCCCCCAGACACCAGCGTGGCTCATTCCCTTTAGTCAAAAGTCACCTGAGGCCATCACTGTCTGTGTGACCTAAAGTTTCACCACTGCCTCCGAATACACAGGCCACAGCGCCCTTCCTGGCCTTACGTGTTCTCAGATTTATCACCATCTCGCTAAACTGTGTATTAACTTATCTTGTATTTTTCACTTGCTGTGTACCATTGTGTGTAATTGGTGATGCTCACATTTTAGCACACGTCTGAATCACCTGGAGCGTTTGTGGAATCAGATTAATGGACTCCACCCAAGATTCATGGCTCAGTAACTCTGGGGCAGGGCCCAAGAATTTTCATTTCGAAACAATTCCCAGGTGATGTTGAAGTTACTGACTCTAGCCATACCCTAAAAGTACCAAAGAAACAGCAGGAAGCTGATGACATGGGAGGCTAGTCTTTTTTTTTTTTTTTTTTAATCTTATTATCTCTCGTACGGAAATGTCAGCTCAGTGGGGACAGGAGTTTTGTCTGCTTTGCTCCTTGATGTATCTCAGCACCTAGAAGAGCAGGCGCTCAATAAGTGCCTGTCGGGTACCTGTGTATTGACCGCATGACCGTGTCCGGTTTGTCAGTGCCTGCGGCTGGCCCGGCTGCTGCCGCGCGGTCCCCGTGGGGTCGTCCCCGCCCCGCTGACTGCGCGTGTTTGTGCCCTAGATCCCCCGGGCGGCCTGCAGAACCACCCTCGGCTCCGGACACCGCCGCTGCCGCTCTCGCACGCCCACACCCCTAACCAGCACCACGCGGCCTCCGTTAGCTCCCTGAACCGGGGCAACTTCACTCCGAGGAGCAACCCAAGCCCGGCCCCCACGGATCACTCGCTCTCCGGAGAGCCCGCGTCCGGGGGTGCGCAGGAGCCGGCCCACGCCCAGGACAACTGGCTGCTCAACAGCAACATCCCGCTGGAGACCAGGTGCGGGGCGCGGGGCGGCCATGGGGCGCGGGACGGCCGGGCTGAGGCCCTCGGGCTCTGGAGGGGCCCCGCTGTGTGCCCGCCACCTGGCCCGGCCCGGGCGGCTGGGGTCTGGGCCGCAGCGTAGGGATACGAGGAGGGCGGTGGGATGATGTAGGGGAGAGAGAGCTTGGGCTTGGGAATCAAGCAGCCCTGAAGTTCAGGGCGAACCTGCTGCTTACGGAAGGTATGACCTTGCTCAATTTGCTGACCCCCTTTGTGCCTCACTTTAATACCCCACGGGGATGCTGCTCACTGGAGAAGGCTGTTGTAACAGTAGATGAGAGCTGATGTGTGTGAGCAGGGCTGTCATGTGGCAGAGAGCAGGTTCCCAGCGTTTGATTTGGGCCCACACCTCTGCTTTTCCCTACCGCGACTTGGTCACCCTCCACCTGGCATGGACTTGCCTGGCCTGCGGTGGGTGCTCGGTGGCTGCCATCTCCCCTCACCTCCTCTCCTCTCCTTCTGGCCTAGCCCCTCTATACCCAAAGCCCTAATAATCCCTAACATTGATACATTTGAGTTTTAGTTACAAGGGCTTTCATACGTGGGATATGATAGAATCCTCACAACTTTAGAGAATAGGTATTACTATTGTGATCCCATTTAAGAGACTTGGAAGCTGAGACTCAAAAAGGGTAGGCAGTCCGTGCACGGCTGAGGTTTGAACCCAGGTGGCCTAGCTTCCGGGTGCAGTGCTGTCTCCCTACACCACCAACCGTCTCCTGCTGGCCCGGACCCCTCTGCCTCTCCCTTCTTCCAGCCTCCTCGAATGCTTCTTTCAGCTCAGGGATTTCAGTCAGCCTCTGTTCATAGCCTTCTTCCTTCCCTTTGCTAAGCCACTATTTTTCCCAAACAGAAGGGGATCTTTTTAAGGTTATAAAAACCATAGAAACCCACTGGAGAAAACACACAAAGATATGAAGACGAAAGGTAGATGTACCCATAATCCTACCACTCTGAGATGAGCGCTCTTGGCTTTGAGGGACATAGCCTTTTCCTATTTTCTCTAAACTGAGGATGAAGTGTCCCAGGCTGGACATTTGGAAGCTCTTTCTCAAAGAGAAAGTAGTTCTCAAAGTAGTGGGAAACAAAGATTTTCTCAAACTCCTGTTCCTTATCTGGGAAGAGGACAAAAGTCATACCACATTTGAGGAAGTGAAATTAATCTATACGTGCAAGGCGTCCCCATCTGACTCTGCCTGGTACATGACGGTGATATTCCCACACTGAGCTAGTGGGTCCAGTGAGAAAAAATCAACATCCTTTTGTGCCATTTGACTCCTGTAGAATCATTTTTCCAAAAGCAAATTTCTCACAGATGTGGCCCAACCTGCCCCCAGTCTCTTAATTAATATGTCTCTGTTGACAGTCTTCAAGATCATGTGTGACTTTTCCCTGCGCGCCTCCTTTGCTCTCTTCACGGACAGAGTCAGATAATTGTATGTCTTCCTACCCAGAGTAGCTTAATTAGATCTCCATTATTTCCAAAGTGCTTATTGAATGACAGCACATGGTTGGTTGAAAGAAGCCAGCAAGTAATCGATGGTTCTGATTCCCTGCATGGAGCATGGCAGCTACTCCCTCTGCTTAGATGTTCATTTTTCTCACATAGGATCAAAGTAGGTGGTTCTCGTCCCAGCGTGGAGTGACCCTTCTGCAGCCTCCCAGTCTCCCGAGATGCTGAGCCATGGAGCTGCGGCTGACTTTCCTTGTTGTCGGCCACTGTGCTTTTTCTATGTCCTGTTTTCTTCTTCCCCTGCTGCTAGAAAGGGTATTCTGGGGCTTGGGGGAAAAAAAAAAAAAAAAGTAGGTGGTTCTCCAAGTTTTTCAAGGGAAAGGAAGATAAAGGACCAGCAGCAGGGACATTCTCCTGATGGTTAGTTTGAGACGTGAAGGTGGTCCCAGCTTAAGTCTCTTGCCTCGTTAGCCAGCGCCCACATGCCTATCTGACCCTCTCTCCTCCCACATCCGTTGCTCAAACCACATGGAACTTTGTTTTCTTTTTTCTTATACTTTATCATTCAACTAATGTTCTGTAGAACAGTTAGGAAATGGAAGTAAGCAAGAAAAGAAAGTCACCCATATCTGCCACCAAATGGTAATCATTGTTAACGTGTTGGCATATACTCATGTTTATATAACATTTTCTTGCTTTTCTAAACCCATTCACATGTATAACATGATTATGTAAATTTAGTATTCAGTTTATGTGTGTATATGTGAGTGTACATATATGTGTATTTATCAGTATTCCATCAAATCCCCAGGCCTTTCATGCCCCTGTGCCTTTGCACATGCTCTTTGCACAACTCTCTACCAGAGTCACCTTCCTCCTCACTTCTTGGTCTAGCAAGGTCCTTGAAGACCCAGATGAAATGTTTGAGGAAGGTTTCCGCTGTGACCTCAGAGTTCTGTGCATCTAAAGATAGCCTAAAACTGGGCTTCCCTGGTGGCGCAGTGGTTGAGAGTCCACCTGCCCATGCAGGTCCGGGAAGATCCCACATGCCGCGGAGCGGTTGGGCCCGTGAGCCATGGCCGCTGAGCCTGCGCGTCCGGAGCCTGTGCTCCACAACGGGAGAGGCCACAACAGTGAGAGGCCCGCGTACCGCAAAAAAAAAAAAAAAAAAAAAAAGCCTGAAACTGGGAGAGGTGCCTAATACAGTGGATAAAACAATCAGAATTCTAGATCTTCATACCGACTGGTTGACAGCACAAAACTAACAAGGTATATTTTAAGAGGGATCAGTGTCAAGTCTGGCAAATAGAATCAAAAGTAATTGTGATCAACTTGGTGAGGTGGGAAGGATGTGGGCTTTAGATCACATGGATGTGGATTCCTACCTTGGCTTTAGTGCTTACTAGCTGGACAGCCTCCTTAACGTCTCTAAACCTTGATGTCGCCATCTGTAAATTGGGTTAAGAATTCATGCCTGTTGGGTTGGGAGTAAATGAAATGTATGAGAAACACACAGCACAGTGCCTGGCATTAAAATACATGCTATAAAAGCCGTTTCCATTTTTGCCATATATATCTGCTCCCCATACCAACCCTGTGAAGAAAAAAGTCATTCAAAAATATTTATTAAGCTCCTACTCACTAGAAGAATTGAGAGGAAATCACAGGTTCTATCTCTTGTCTGCTTGGAAGAGGTGAGTTTGGCCCTGATGTTCTGAGGGCATCAGTGATGGTCCACTCACTGTAGCGAGTTGTTCAAAGCACAGATTGCAGGGTCAGACACACCCTATGCTCAGACCCCCCCACCCCCACCCCAATGCTCACTAGCTGTGGACCTAGATCTTAAAAGTCTTCGTCTCTAAAAGGGAGAAAATATTAGCAAATTCCTGTTCTGATGATCTATTGCCACATAACAAACTACCCAAAACTTAGTGGTTTAAAAAACACCCGTTGACTGTACTTCACAGTGTGAATCAGCAGTTCAGGAAGAGCTCAGCTGGGCTGGCCTTCTGCCCCACGGGGGCTAGACTGGGCTCAATCAGTGGTTATTTGGCTCTTGGCTGGTCTGGGCTGAAGGATCCAAGATGGCTTCACTCACGTGCCTCACACCTTGGGGGAGACAGCTGGAAAGCTAGGCTCGGTAGGGCCCCTCTCCTTCTGATGTGGTCTCAGGGTCTCTCCACATGGCCTTCCCTGCAGGGAACTGTACTTTGTCCTCAGCAGCTCAAGGCTCCGCTGCACTGAGACAAGAAGCCGTTGATCCTCCTAAACGGCTTGGCCTGGAACTGGCACGGTGTCACTTTTGCCATATTCTGTTGGTCAAAGCAGTCACAGGCCAGCCAGCTTCAAGGGAGGGACAGTAGACCCCACTTCTCAAAGGGAGTAGTGCCAAGAATTTTCATCCACCTTGAATCTACCATACTGCCTCATAAGGTTGTTGGAGCAATTACATAAAATAATGCCTGCAAATGTCTTAGCACACCGTAAGTGCTCAACTGCTTATCATGTAGTACTTGTTGTCCAGTAAATATTCACGCAGTGCCTACTGTGTGCCTGAGACATTTAAGAGAATAGACTCTTGCAGTAGGATAGAGATAAGCACAGGAAATGTGTTCTAATTGCCTCGGGATCCCCAGCACACAACATAGCCTTGCCACCTGCTGGGGGCTTGACAGATAGTAACACACAGGTGAAATGAATGAGTGAATGAATGATGGAACAAATGAATGGATACATATACTCACCTGAGACTTGAGTGGGGGCACAGAGAAGACTTCCCAACGGACCTGGTGCTGTGTGACTGTGTCGAAAAGCAGGTTTCCCCAGGGAGAGGCAGGAAGGAAAGGAGGGCCTGGAGAGGCACAGCCTGAGCAAAGCCCTAGAAGCCCCAGAGAGCAGGGCCTGTTTGAGACCATTGTCCTAAACAGCTTTGCCAAGCGCCACCGGAACAGGGGGCCTCCTGATGCCAGAGAAACAGCCACAGACCCTTCCCTAATTGTCACACTGAGTTTCTGTTGAGAGTCTAAAATAAATAGCTGAGCAAATACCATAACAGCTGGTAGAATGACCAGGGGGGAATTCAGTTGCATGCTGGCAGGAAAAGGAAGGCTAGCAGAAGGACGGAGGAGAGAGAGGGCCTGGTTAACCCACTCCTTTCTCTGCCCCCGCTGTGCCTCTGACACTCCCCCAGGATGACTGAGTCCCCCAAGGAGGAGATCGAGTCTACCTGTGCTCCCCAGAGCTGGGATGTGATATTGCTTTAAGCCCTGCAGGTGCATCTGTGGTCCATCCTGGTGGGAGCCATGTGTTCAGGGTCCCCTAAAACCTGATCCACTTCTTTCACACTCGGCAGCATCAGACGTGTAATTGATTCCACAGGGACTGCCTGATTAATAAAGCATCAGGCTCCTGTCGGATGAAGGGGAAGCTGGAGCAGAAGGCTGCCAGACCTCAGCTCTAACTCATGTTATCTCAGGCCTGGTTTGGGAGCCTGGGGGCCACTTTGTGGTCATACTCAATTTGGGGAACAGCTCTGCCCACCCTCAGGGATGGGAGACTATCCCGTGGTCTCCAGCCCTGATGCGCTTCCCAGAATGGCACACGGTGTCTGCTGGTACGCCAGGCCAGCCCCTGAGCATCGCAGGGAACTGGGAAGGACAGTCGTCCCTGTCATTGGTGATTCCGTCACAGACGTGCATAAGATACAGCCACTGCCACATAAGAAGCTGGAGGTCTAGGGAGGGAGGCAGACCCATAGATGAATGAATGGAGACAGGGCTGTCTGGATGATGCTGTGAGAGGAGAGGAGAGGGTGTGGCTCCCTCGGCTTGGAAGCCTCAAATAACAATCATAACAAACACTCAGAGAGCCCTTACTGGGTGCTCTGATGAGCTCCCAACCGAGGAAGTTCATTAGAGACTCAGGGCCCAGGGTTTTTACCGGGGGCTGGTCACACGGACATCACCTGCCTGGCAAGTACCCCAAATCCAGACTCCCAGAAGGAAAGCAGGTGTTCAGCATAAACCATATTGTTTGTACAAATAAAACTCAGTGAGTCAGCCCCTCTTATCGGTTGATGGTGGGAACCCTCCTGAACCCTGAGCTCCCAGACACCAGCCAAGGGCCAACCTTATAAGCAGGCCTTTCAAAGGATAGCCGTCAGGACTGCTATCTTAACTCTTCTGCACAGAAAGGTAGTCTTATTATCCTCCTCGCTTTAGAGGTGAAGAATCTGAAGAACAGAAAGCCTAAGTAACTTGCCTAAGGAGCCACAGTCAGCAAATGGCAGGGCCAGGAGCCGTGCCCAGGCCGGCTGACTCTGGAGCTTCTGCCCCTAACCACTGTCCAGCACTGCCTTCCTGATTATTAAAGGTAGCCTCTTGGGGCATGCATTAGTAGAATCTGCAGGGAGAGAGGAATTCTGAGATGAGGGACCGTTGTGCAAAGGCCAGGAGGGAGCTTGGCCTTTTGGAGAGAGAGAGCCAAGAGTTTGGTGAAGTGGGAGCTGCAGGGACTTCCCAGTGGAGATGACAGTAAATGGGGGTCCCTGGTGGAGGACCTTGAGTTCCATGAACAGGAGGTTGCACTTTTCCCCGTGGGCATGGGGGCTGGGGGTGGTAGAAGTAAGGGTGAGTAGCCGCCAACATCTTGCAAATCAAGAGTGACATCATGAGATTGGCAGGGAAGACCTGGTTCATTTTTGTTTCTTTGTTCATCCCTTTGTTCACGTGCCAGCTCCGTAACTAACTCTAAGTGTGGTCTTAGCCAAGTCTCTTAACACCCCGCACACCTTGGCAGGGGTGGGGGTCTGCAGAGTGTGGGGTGTGATCCCTGCCTGTCCTGCTCTACCGGGTGGCTGTCCCAGGGCTTAGGGGGTGGAAACATGGTCCAGGACAGTGGGCTCATGGTGAGAAGCTGGGCTGTTGAACAGGGCAGTCCCGGAAGGACTACTGGCCACTGCAGCTTCCCAGCCACTTCCTTCCCCAAAGCCATGCATTTGGTGCTTGGGAGGCAAGCTCAACCGGCCCTGGGTCAGAGAGATGGAACCCTGCTTCAGGCAGCTCAGGGACTGGCCCAGGGCCCCCCTCAGGCTTAGAGGGGAGCCAGTCCCCTCCCCTCTCTAAGAAGAGCTTTAAGAGCAGTCTAGCACTACACTGCAGTTCCTTCTCCAAGCCAGCGGCAACTCTTTCCTTACAGGCAGCTTGGGGCTGTGAGGCGGGAGAGATCTGAGTTTGAGTCCCATCTCTAGCTTTCCACTGCCGTGTGATCTTAGGCTGTCACTTAACCTATCTGGGCCTCAGTTTCCATATCTGTAAAATGAGTTAACAACACCCACCAACATGAGGTCAGATGAATCCAGTGACCATACCTGAGCTCCCAGCAGCAGTGGCTGGAGACCCTGCAGGACTGTGACCCAAGGAGGGCTCAGCAGCGCAGGTTCCCCATCAGGAAATCCTCATCACTTCTGTGTTTCAGAAGAACCAGAAACCCAGAGTGTTGGGGGCAGAGATAGACAGGAAATTTAGTAGGGAGCCTTGAACTGGGAGTCTGGGCACCCGGGTTTTCGTTCCAGCTCTGCCACTGACTTGCTGTGTGGATGGGAGCAGGACACATGTCTCTCTGGGTCTTGGTTTTCTCAGCAGTCAAATGAGACCTAATAATTTGACCCAGAACTCAGTTTTGAAAGTACAGAATGAGGCTTACTATTTCAAGGCAATAATAGCATCCAAATAGGCAGCATTTCAGCAAGTGCTCATGTCACCCCAAACTCCCAAGTGATCTAAATGATTAACATCCAAGTTAGCATGGGTGTGGACGCTCTTTCAGGAAATCGTATGCACTCTATCACTCTAGAAACCCTTTGTTCTCTTGCATTGCCTCTCCCCTTGTTTGAATAGATCTGTACTTTTAGGAGATACTTGTCTGCTCTCTCTTTTTAAATAACTGTTTCCTTTTGAATTACAAAATTAAAAATTAAAATCACTCTTGATCTAGACAGTGGAAAATCCCCACTGTTAACATTTTCATCTTCTATCCTTTGTCTTTTTTCCCTGAATGTATTTATTTATTTGTTTCTGATGCGTCCTAAGTATAGATTTGACTCTCTGAGAGCATAGTCCTTACCTAGCGATGCAGGCCAGACTCCTACACGTTCTGGCGAGCGTGCCACGCAGCCACCCTAAGGCCCTAGGGCGGCAGCAAGAACTCATCCCTGGGGCCCCCGGACAGGGGCAGTTAGGGCCTGCTCAGGCTGGGCTGTATAGACTATAAGAAGGCTGAAAATTTCCTCGTGAAATGCAGGGAATAGATGAAATAATAATACAACATCACCTGTGCTACGCTCAGTTAAACGCCAGCTGCATGCTAGCAATACGTCAGCACGCTTATCTCTGTGTACCTCATCATCTGGGGTGTCCGGCACATGTTATATGAGTGCCTGCTTCCATGTGTCAGGTACTCTTCTAGACTCTGGGCACACGGGCAGAGAATACGGCCTGAGATTTCTACTCATGAAACTAAATGGCATTAGGAAAAAGCACAATAAGTGTATTATATACATATACACACACACACACACACACACGTACGCTTGCACACATACATAAACGTATATACATATGTGTGTGTGTGCATGTCTAGTGCTATGTGGAAATCTAAAGCAGTGCAGGGGGCCAGTGGGTGACTAGAAAGAGTAGGGTGGGAGCTTTTATAGTTAGGGTGAGAAGGGAGGGACTGATCTGTACAGATGTTTGGGGGCACGTGATTCAGGCAAGTAGCAGCAAAGGCTTAGCCTGTTGGAGAAACAGCGAGGAGGCCAGTGTAGCACAGAAAATGAGGTTGGAGAGGTAGCAGTGGGTCAGATCTTACAAGATCTTGTGGGCTCCAGTAAGGACTGTGGTTTTATTCCTGTGATGCCATTGGAGGGATGAGAGCAGGGCAGTGGCATGAGCCAGGTGATACTTCAGGAGAAGTATCATCTGGATTTCTAACGAGAGTGAGTCTCCTGGCTTATGAACGATCAGAGAGACAGACTCACCTGCTTGAGGCCCCGGGGCATGATGGAACCAGACCCTGCTGACCCCGGGGCCTGTGTACCTCCCACTGTGTCACAAGACCTCCCATCAGGAGGCCATCTGCCTGGGGGCAGAAATGGGGCTACTCTGAGGGACTCCCCTGCAGGAACTCCCAGGCTCTGTGGGATGCCCCGGGGTAGTGAATGCTGTCAGAACCGCCTGCCACGCAGGCTGCTGGACCCAGACTGCTTCAGGATCCTCTCAAAGGGAAGGTCCCCACCACCACGGCGGTACTCAGAGGCCCGGCTGCAAAACAGTGTTGCCTGTACCCAGGAGTGCCCACGAAATGGTGCTCTGAGGTAGTACTTACAACCCCTCGCGTTGGTCTGTGAGGCCGGCCAGGGGCAAAGCCACAGGCTCGGCAGCGACCCAGGATTACAGGCTGGGAGGGCCTGAGCTCTGGCGTCAGACAAACTCAGGCTGCCGTCAAGCTCTGCCGCTTGTTTACTGTACGGTAGGACCTTAGGAGTGTTACTTCTCCGAGCCTTGCCGTGCCAGCCCGCAAAACAGAGATGATGGCAGAGACCTCGTAGGTTGTTGTGAAGAGGAAGATTTACACTGGATAATAGTTGCAGAGTTCTAGACAGTGAAAAGCATATGGTGGATGTAGGGTAGGTGGTCGCTATTATAGTTAGCATTAGTACTTCTGTAATCTTTGTTTAGCCCTTGAAAAGCTTCCAACATTCCTCAGTTGGTCCTGTAGCAACCTGTGAGCTTAGTATTATTAGCCCCATTTTACAGATGAAAAAAGTAGTATAAGATTAGAAGAGGTTAAAGAAGTGTTTACACAAAGTCACACAGCACGAAAGCGGCAGAAAAGGGACTTGAATTTAGGTTTTCCGGTTCTTACGACCTGGTCAACGTCAGAAGGATGGTCCCTGGCAGGGCTGGGCGTGAAAGGTAGCTTTCTGCAGTCAGTCCTTCGCTTGGGCACACACAGCAGGCTGCATCCGCCACTGGCTTCTTCAGATGATTCAAGGGAGGTGGCAGCAATCCTGAAATATCAGAAAACAGGATCCCACGCACTCGTGTGAGTGACGCCACTTAGCAGGCATGGTTGAGACTAAAATAGCTAGTTGTGTCTACCTGCATTCTGGGTCGCGAAATGCTACACTGCCCTCAGTGCATGTGGGGGGACAAAAGAGCCTCCCCCTCTGTCTCTGTGGGGTGCCAACCTCACCAATCAGTCGTCACCCAGGTCCCTGCACTGCCAAAGGACCCTGACTCTCCAGTGTCATCACAGCTTGGGGACTTGTGAGAAATGCAGGTCCCCAGGCCCCCAACACCTACTGACCCCGAATTTCTGGGGCTGGGTCTCAGCAAAGCACAGCTCTCCAGAGGATTCTGGTGCTTACGCAAGTTTGAAAACCACAGCTTTAGAAGCAAATGGCCCAAAATGCTTGTCTGTCTTTTTCCTTTGGACAAGCAAAGTATGCATCGCTGGCTGTTGTTAAAGCAGATGTAGGCAGGGTGAAGTAGAGGAGAAAGCACAGGCTTCGGAACAGATAAACTTGCGCTCAAATTCCTGCTTTGAACCTTGCTAGCTGGTAGCCTTGGCTGGTCCTGGGACCTCTCCACATCTCCATTTCCTCGTCTGTATAATGGGGATGACACTGCCTTCCTTGCACTGCCTCTTTTGAAGACTTGAGATAAATGGATATAACATGCCTAGCTCAGCACCTGAGTCCTAGTCAGTCTTCACCAGTCAGATCTGTGATTTGATGCACACAACTGGCAGACATACAGGTTTGTATGGAGAGAACTCCCTCCAGATGCCCCGGGCCAGGCAGACCCCGGGCACTTGTGGCTTGCACACAGACCCATTGCCTGGAAACTGCATCCTGTTGGTCTCACGCACAGCTGCACCCGTCAGCCACTTTGTGTGTTTCTCTACTCTCCCCCTTCATTGATGCATGACTCATTGCTTCATTCATGTCTCCATGTGTGCATAGAAACCTAGGCAAGCAGCCATTCCTAGGGACATTGCAGGACAACCTCATTGAGATGGACATTCTCAGCGCCTCCCGCCATGATGGGTCTTACGGTGATGGGTAGGTGACATCCCCATGCTTCTCCTGTCTGTGTGTGCTCTCCCTGTGGCTCCTGCACTTGCATGCAGACTCTGAGACCTTTCCCTGGGATCTCCTGGGGGAAGTGATGAGGCCATGTTGCATGCCCATCCCCAAGTCCATGTTCAGCTTGCAAGAGTTTATCCTTGGAATACACTGTCCCCCGGCATATTAACAGCAGTCCTGTTAATATGACGCTCCTGGCATCTCATTGGCCGCCTCTGCCATTCTGAAAGCCATCTCATGTAGCAGCTTTTATGCAGCACAGGCCCTATATTGTGTGTATGCTGGCCCTGAGTATGTATTCTGTGGCCTGAGTCATCTTGCACCCCAGCAGGGTACAAGATTCCTCTAAGTATTACCTTTGACCCCAAGACTTCAGGGGCATGCAGTGCAACCAGTGCACCCCGTTTCCCAGGCTGTGTCCCAGTGCTCTCATGGCCATGGTTAAAGCCAAGCTGTGGAGGACTTCCTGGCACTTAGTTTGGCCACAACCATGTGCTTTGACCTTGCCGTGCGCCCCTCAAGACTGTAGCCAGGCTGCAGTTGCCCATCTGTCCCCTCCCATGGCTTTTACCAGGGGCTTGGAAGGCAGCGGACTGGCTTTTAAAATTGAAGTATCTTTTTTTATAAGACTTATTATTTATTTATTTATATTTGCCTGCGACGCGTGGGATCTTAGTTCCCTGATCAGGGCTTGAACCCGTGTCCCCTGCGTCGTAAGGCAGATTCTTTACCACTGGACCACCAGGGAAGTCCCAGCAGACTGGCCTTTGAGGAGAGTGCTTAGAAGGCATTTGCTGCCATTGGCTGTGTAACAGCCACTAGGGGGCTCTTGACCGTGGCAGAGCTTAGTGGTGGTTTCTTAGTTCCCACTCCTACCAAAACCCCCTTTAAAACGATTGGTATTTTATTCCTCCACCACGGTACAAAGTCAAAGGGCGTATTGGAGGGAGACGGAAATTTTTCGGTTTCATAATCTCCAGGGGGCAGAATAGGATTTTAGACACGTTCCAAGTTACTGCAGTAATTTTAGAAAACATCTAGTTTATTCCCCAAGAAACAGCATCCCAGCCCCATCCCTTCCCAGGAAAAGGATCTCAACACTCAGCCTTCTGTCCAGTTGGTAACGCCTTCCGCCTTGGCTTGGGTGGGTTCCCCACGGGCAGGGCTGTCCCCTCCGTGTCTCGTGGAAACGTGTCTTCGTGTGCCCTGTTTTATGGTCTGGCCCATGATTCTCTGCCTTCCTGCCCCCCGTCTCCTCCGCGGCGGCTCTCCCCCAGGCTCCTCTGCATGCTTCCTCTAGTGCTGCCTGCATCCTCGGCCAGTGCGGGCTCCTGGTGAGTCGTCAGCCCCCGACGCCCTCTGGCTTCTCTCCATCCACAGGCACTTCCTCTTCAAGCCCGGAGCCACCTCCCCACTCTTCTGCACCGCGTCGCCGGGGTACCCTCTGACGTCCAGCACCGTGTACTCACCTCCTCCCCGACCCCTGCCCCGTAGCACCTTCTCCCGGCCGGCCTTCAACCTCAAGAAGCCCTCCAAGTACTGTAACTGGAAATGCGCGGCCCTGAGCGCCGTTGCCATCTCGGCCACGCTGCTCGTCCTGCTGGCGTACTTCGTGGGTAAGCACCTCCCTCAGCCCAGCTTCCCTTGGGTCCCCTTTGGCCCATAGGGCAGTGACCGAGACACCTGTGGGCATGAAGGCACCTTGCCAGCACGGCAGTCAGAGCTTGCAGGGTGAGCCGCGCAGCCCTGGATCACTGGCCCGGCCTGCACCCGCCCCCCTCCCCCCGCCCTGACTATCCAGGTCAGCTCTCAGGGCCCTCTCCCTCTCGTGCTCCTGCACGTATACCAGGGAGGAAGCTCTGCGTCGGCTCTCTCGTGTGGTGGAGGCCTGGCATCAGGCAAAAGCACTCACCAAGGCCGGCTTTTGACGTGGTCATCTGTGACGTGAGTGTCATAGATGGGAGTCCCTAGAAATGAAATGACAAGTTGGGCAGCTGAACAGGAGGCTGGCCTCTCCTGTTGGTGCCACAGCGGGCAGCAGGAAGGAGGCAGGGCGCCCTGGGGTTGGAGACAAACTGCCAAAGGTCAGAGTGTGTGACCTCAAGCCAGACGGCATGTCCGAAGGTGGTGGTCAGGCAGGGCCATCTGTGGGGAGCCAAGGTCGAGTGTCAGAAAGGGTCCCAGGGAGCGGTCCCCTGAGCGAGCGCAGAGACCCAGAGCAGCACTGATCGGCCTTCCTACCGGACCCCAGGGCACGTCCGTGATGTAAGAAACTCCTCCGGACCCACTGCCCCGCTTGCGATGCCTCCCGCTGTGCGCTCTTTTGACTTATTTGCAGCACAGTCTGGTTTCCTGCTTCAGACCCCTGTGTTTGGTCTTTGGCCTGCTCCCAGGAAAGCTATTAATCTGAAGAGATCTCGGGATGTTGTGCAGAGTCTGCTGCCTCTATGAAAATCAGCCTCTTAGTAAAGGCACCCAGTGGGGTGGGCTTAACCCTCTGTCCTTTCCAGCCTTCCAATTCTATAATTCTAAGATTTAAGGTAGGTCAGACCAGCTTGAGAAGGCCTCGAACCCACGCTAAGGCCTTCTGAGGTTATTCTATCGGCAAAGGGAACCTTTTAGTATAAGCCCAATAAATAGAAATGGAACTAGCTGGCAGAAGCCAAAGGAAGACCGAGTGCCGCCCATTGTGAAAAAGAACTTAGCGACAGGCAAAGTCATTGTGGATGGAAAAGAACTGTCTTGAGAGGTCTGGCTCCCACTTGTTCGGGATGTGGAGAAGGGGTTCAAGCATGGTTGGGGGTTTGGGTGCTGTAAGCTGTAAGGTTACTTCCCTTTCAAGATCTTTGAATTAAATAAAAACAAGTAACTAGGAAAACGATAGCCCTGCAAACAAGGAGGTCTCCTTAAACATCTCGAGGTATAATAAGCCTTGTCTGGTATCCGGGGTCTCTTTTCCCCCTGTGAAGATTGGCTTACAGAATTTCACGGCATCAGGGTCAGGTTGGCATACGTGTTTATCTATTCTTCTGTCTGATTGATTAGCTGTCGCCACCTAGAAAGCTGTGTTGAGAAGGATCCCAAGGCTATGTTCAGACTCGATGGAAAAGAGTCTCTGTGATTGATTACTGATGTCTGTTGTGGTCACAGGAATGGAGAATATGGATGACATTCCACGTATTTGCCATCCCTGCCCTGGGTCATTGGGTAAAAGGAACAGCCAAACTGGGGAAGGTCAGCACCCACCCAGGCTCTGCACGAGGTTCATAATTGATGTAGATTGGGTTACTGGTGTGGGTTGTGGGGTTCCAAGCACTGTCACCTGGCATGGAAGTTTCTTTGTGGCACTCCCAATACTGTATCCCCACCAACCACTAGCACAGCCCTTGCTTTTGACTGACGTTATTATATTTCATAGATGAGTAGACTTTTGAACAGGCAGTGTCACTGTTCATCAGGAGTTGAGTAGTTCACTACATATAGACATCAACTTGTTTTGTGCTGAAGTCAAGGTTTATACTAGGTACTATGTAACCTAGTTCAGAAAGAAAGCATCAATCTTTATATGATTAAATGAGCTCTCTTCTGCTTTCCATCCCATGGGCTCCTTCGTCTCCCGTTTAGTAAGAATACACCGTCCATCATTAGCTATCTAAAGATAGGGGCTACTGTGGACAGTAGTGAGTTCCCTACCTAGGGAGGGTGCAAATAGTGCTTATGACCATGTAAGCAAGAAAAAGATTCATTCATTGACTGGGCATGTTCCCTGGAGGACCTTTACTTTGCCTTCCAACATTGATAGTCTCAGAATCTACGATTTTGTGGAGTTTCTTTTTCATTCAGCAAACGAAACAGGGTAGGTACCTTGAGTCAGGCACTGTGCTGAGTGCTAGGGCCAACAATATATTCCCTACTCTTGAGGTGTTTGTAGCTTAGAAGCAGTGATTGATATGATATGATAACATAGCGGTGTTAGAAGTGGCTGAGGCAGCTCAGGGGCTATTGGGATACCCAGCCCCAGCCAGGAGGACTAGAGGAGGTTCCCTGTGAAAGGTGATGTTTTAGCTGACTCTTCAAGTCACAGCCAGAAGTAGACGTGAAGGAAAGGAATTTCAAACCAAGGAACATTTCAAAGTCTCGAAAGAGGATGATGTGATGGCAAAAGGGGTTTCTGTGTTTGAAGCATCTGAGGGGTGTCGGGGACACGACTGGAGCTAATGCAGGAGAGTTTGGTCAGATTATGAAGATCCCCGTGGAGGCCAAGCTAAGGACCTTACTGGATGGGCAACAGGGAGCCATTGAAGGGCTTTAAGCAGTGGCAGGACATAGTCAGATGTTTATCTCAGAAAGGTAAGGATGGAGGAAGAAAGAACAGGCCCTATTGCATAAACAAGTCAGGAGACGCTGAGGGCTTCAACTAAGAGGGTGACAGTGTAGGTTGGGGGTAGGGTAGATGTGAGGTCGATTTGGGAGAATTCGTCTCTCAAGTTAGGAGACGTCGGTCCACTGAGAATGTGTCCTTGCCAAGAATAAATACGTCCTTCTGACAAAGCCCGATGTATATAGAAAACTTAAAACAGGAGTTTAGATTCTGTATCCAAGCACCAGGTCAGAGAGGCAAGCCTGGGGTGTTCCCTTTGTTACCTGGAAACTCAGCAAGGTGCTGGGGCAGAGCTCACACCGGCCTGAGAACCTGGATTCCACTCCCAGCTCAGCCACTGAGCAGCTTGGGCAACTCACTTCTCTCTCTGAGTTCTGATTTCTCATCTAGAAAATCGGCATGACCCATCACCTCAGAAGGATGCTTACGAGTCTGGAGTAAGAGTAAGCTAATGCAGTGAATGCACTGCAGGTGCGAGGTGAGTGCCTACCTAACCTCATGGGCTGGGTTGGCAGCCTTGTGCTTGCTTTCCTCCAGTTGCTGGGGCCAGGGATGAGCTCTTGTTGCTTGGCCATCATCACAGGCTGTGAGGACTAACTTGTAAGGAACTATCAATTATTAAAACTCAAAGCAGTTGTCTCTGTTGAGCACGACTATCCTTAACAAAGACTTTGCTAGCAGACCAACTCATCAACAGGCAAAAAGCACAGATATTTAATTAGGTTTTTGATGAAAATTGTGTTTAATTTCAAGGATAATCAATTATTAATTACTGTAACGAGCAAGTCTGACTGGGTTTACTAATTAGCTCATTTAAAAATTATGAATAACCTTTTCATTTGTAATTATTTTCTACATCCTATCAAGTGCCAGATAAGAATTGCATCACCCCACCAGCAGAGGGGGAGTGGAAAACAGAGGGCGGGAAAGATATGTTCTTTCTCTGGTGTCTGCTCAGGGCTGCCATGTCTGGACAGAACTCTGACAGATCCACTTAACATTCAGTTTCTTAGTTGGAAAGTTTATTGGGAAACAAGCAACCAGTGGCCTTTCATTTGTAGAGACGTGTGCAGTTATTTTCATAGGAAGATAGAGAAATTGGAGCCAGCACTTACCACCCACAAAGGCTGCAGGACCCAGGGCCTTGCCTTTGGGCCGTCTTCTGGTCCCCTGGGATGTTACGGGTTGCTCTGGCCTGGGCTGGGAATCCAGGGAGGACCCTCACTGAGCCTGGGAGATCTCTTCCGAGAGACGATGTGTATTTTTGCCTCTGAAGGACACCCATTCAGAGAGGCCGCCATTGGGGTGAGTGCCTTGCTTTAGTCACCCACTCTCCCTATGAAGGTTTTCGGGTCCTTTTAGTCTCCATTTGAATATCCTGCCTCTGCTTTTGCGAAGAAAAGAAATCTGTTTGCAGAACAAAATGGGGAGAGAATGATGTGAGGGGAAAGTTAGTTGTAAGTCAAACCATGAAACTTGTGCAGCCATGGCCATAATGCTTTATTTGATAGCATTTAATTGTTTTAAAAACATTTTCACCCAAAAAAGCAGTGCGGTTTAGAGTAGTAGAAATAACAGGGGTCACTTTTTATCATTAATAATCAGAGCAGTTTGCTTTTTTTTTTTTTTTTTTTTCCGGTACGCGGGCCTCTCATTGTCGTGGCCTCTCCCGTTGCGGAGCACAGGCTCCGGACGTGCAGGCTTAGCGGCCATGGCTCACGGGCCCAGCCGCTCCGCGGCATGTGGGATCCTCCCAGACCGGGGCACGAATCCGTGTCCCCTGCATCGGCAGGCAGACTCTCAACCACTGCGCCACCAGGGAAGCCCGAGCAGTTTGCTTTGATTGTGCCCTGTCGACATGGCCCTGACTGTTCTAAGCACTTTGCTTGTGTTTTCTTATTGAAATCTCCCAGCAACTCTATGGGTTATTATCTCCAGTTTACAGATGAGGACATGGAGACCCAGTGAGCTTAAGTAACTCACCCACTGCCATACAGTAAATGGCAGGACTGTGCACTCAGCCTCTTGAGCTGGTGCTTTTAATTTTTTTTTTTCTCTTTTGTGCTCACAGTCTTAAGCCTTATACTGTAACTTTGCCTCCTTGTATCTGGTATTCTAAATTTTTACTATGTACCTAGCATCGATCCAAGCCATTACTATACACGTATCATCTCTCTGAACACTCGTAACAGTTCTGTATTTCCTGGAAGAGGAAACTAAAGCTCAGAGAAATTAACTACTTGCCAGGGTCACACAACGAGTGAATGACATAGGATTTCAAAGGCCATACTCTCAGCCACTACACTGTAGGTCAAATAATGGAGGATCAAAAGACCCCATTCAGGCCCTGGCTCCGTCCCTTGCTGGCTGTGTAAACTTGAGCAAGTTGCTTAACTTCTCTGAACTTCAGTTTCCACTTTCCTTATAGCTCTTATAATGGATGTGGCTGGAATGATTAGGCCCATTTTATAGGCGAGGAAACTGAAGGTAGCATCATGGTTGAGAGTGTGGGTTCTGGAATAAGGCTGCCAGCTTTTCAAATCTCAGCTCTGCTGCTTACATGCTTTCTGACCTTAGGCAAGTTTATTTAACTGCTCTCAGCCTCAGTTTACCCTTCTGTAAAATGGGGATAATAATAGTGGCCATTTCACAGGGTTTTGTGACCTTCCAGTAAGATAATTTGCATAAAGCACCTATCCCATTGCCTGGTACAGAGTTGGCTCTCAGTAAAAGTTTGATACTATTGTGATTATTAACAGTATTATTAGTACTTTTAGCATCCCATGGAAAGGAGTAAGTCTTGAGTAAGAACTTGGGCCAGTGTTGTTTCATGGCAGTGCCTGTGAGCTTCCCAGCCTGCATTAGTCACAAGGGCAGCTGACAGAACAATCAGGGGGCCCTGTCAGAAAGCATTTGTAGGGATGCCTCACTGTTCCAGGGAGGCGGCTGCAAGGAGAATCGTTACCCGAAAAACAACTCACGTCATTTCTTTAACTAGGACAAAAGTTGATTTTTGCTTCACTGCCAGTTGCCTCTATCCAGAGAAAACTGACAGCTTCCCTCGTGTTCTGAATCCCTATGTACAAAGCAGACACTGAGTACTGCAGAAGAGTACGGAGTTGTATCTTGAGGACTCCTCAGGCACCTGTCTAGCCAGATAGGCCTTTGGAATAGGAGACCAAAAAGGCTTGTTAACAGTACAAAAACCAGGAAGAGCTTTGCATTTAAACAGAGACCCAAGAGTGCCTGGGAGCTATTTCTTTCATTGTCAGGTCCAGGTCCCCCTGGAGGGGGGTGGGGCTCATCCTCTGATTTCTCTAAGGCGGCAGGGTGTCCTGATCAGAAGACAGGATTCAGTGGAAATCTCAGCTCTGCCACTCCGCCGGTGTGACCCTTTTGAGCTTTGGTTTCCTTATCTGCAAAGCGGGAAGAAGAAGAAGACTTCCTTCTTGAGGCTGTTGTACAGGTTAAAGGAGACGATGTTGAAAAAACACAAGGCGCGTGACAAAGGAGGAGTCCCTTGCTGGTGGCCTTGGGAGAGGGTTGTTAAGGACCTCAGTATCTCAGCCCAGGATGGGGTGGGAGTGCGTGATCCTCTTAGGTCCTTCCCTCTCTGTAGAGCGATGCCCATAGGAAATTGAACCAGGACATTGAGGGTGGAGTCCCAAGTGTGCGCTACAGCAGCCTCTTGGTAACTGCAGGGGAACTTTCCAACATGCTCCATAGCCATAAGGGGCTCTTTCTTTAAACTAGGTAACATTTTTCACCTCCGCCAGCAGCTGATTGTGGATTGGAAAAGAAATCTGAACCCTTGCTCGAAGTGGCATGAGTTTAATTCATAAGTGAGAATGTTGTGAAGCTTAATTGCCTCTTTTCAAAAGGCAGCTTCCAGAGAGCATTGCTGGTTGGAATATTATTGCAGTTCGTGGTCTGGAAGAGCCTGGGTCAACCAGCTCTTGAAGTCATCTGGGCAGTGTTGACAGAGGCGGACTTGGGCACTCAATGTGACTTGCACAGACTTTTGCAGGCTCCCTCAAGATCCCTGACATTGACCGTGCACACATGCGCACGTGATTTCAGCAGAGCAGCAATCCAGGCAGAAGGGATCTTAGGCTTCCCTCCTCTTTGGGAGTGTGGTCTCCTGTCTCCTAATGTCTTATTCTCTGCGGCATACTCAGCCTGCCCCAAGGTAGCTGTGCTCAGTAAGATGTGGCTGAATAAAAGACCTTGCAAGATGGTAAAATCTGCCCAGGGTTTTCTAGGCAGGATAGCGTGGGCACAAGCATGGTGGCAGAAATGCGCATTTTATGTCCTGGGGTTCAGGTACCGGGGAAATGGACATGAAATGAGTAGAGAAAGGATTAGAAATAGAGGCCAGGGTGATTGTACCCGCTGCTGCCCCGCAGTTATCCCCATCTGGTTCGAACAGCTCATGCAGTATCAGGATCTCAGATGCCATTTGCTTCCTAAGCACAGGCCCATTGCACTCTGGGCCTGGGTGTTATTAGTGAGCAGTAAGGCTCATTTTCTCCCCTTTTTCTTCGACTTCACATCAGGCCTTTTGGACAGAAGCCATAGATTTAGCTTTATAGCCCGAAGAATGGGAAGCGGAGATGATTGAACTTGATCTTTTAGGTGGAGAAAAAAGTGATAAAGATACAGGATGCTGTATTAAAGGCTTTCTCTCCAAGATTGATTCCTTCATGCTGCTCTGCGGGAATTGCTAATAGCAAGATATATATAGATTGTTCTCCTTATGACAGACCCCAGACAAATATCCTTCAGCCCCCCAAAAGGAGGACTTGAGGAGGCTAGCGTGGGCCCCTGCAGCGGTCTGAAACGCCACCACGCAGAGGAGGGGGCAGACTTGCTCTGTGAGATTGCCGAGGGCAGAACAAGGCCCTCTGGCTGAAAATGATGGGAAGGCCGATTCCAGCTCTGGGAGAAGACTTCCCTCACAAGACAGCTGCCTGTCTGGAGTGGGCTGCTTGAGAGCGGTGTCTGCAATGAGAGGGGCGACTCTTAAGTGCCCCAGCTCCACAGACCAGGGGATCTTGTCCTCATTATCCTTCTGCCATTCCTATCTATGCCACCCATACGAGGACTTAATCTTCTTCGGATGAGTTTCTGAACCTGTAAAACAGGAGTAAACAAAAGACTAGCTGAAATGATTAAGTCATTCAACGTGCTTCAGCTCAGCATGAGAGAAAATTGTCCATCTTGCGGACCTCATGCTCTCCCCACCCTCCGATCTTCTCCCATTGGTGACTGAACCCAACCAAGAGCCAGAGCCCAAGCGGACCCATTGGTCCAGACCATATGGATCAGCCTCCCCGGGCACAGAGCAGGGTAGAGAAGGATATAGGGTGGATCTGGAGGGCAAATGGATAACATCATTTGCCCTCCAGGAGAAGCATCCCCACTCTTCTCAGTTCTTGTCCTAGCAGTGTTCAGGGCCCAAAAAAACAGAACAAAACAAAACAAAGCAAACAACAAAAAAAAACAGAACACTTCTGTCACCCCAAAAGTTCCATTTTTTTT